>NC_039363.1:30765373-30810019 GCF_003573695.1 Papaver somniferum | reverse complement strand
TGTATATGGTAATCTTGCAACCTGAATTCAGTGATAGGTTGCAGTTTCATCCGATCTGATATATTTGACACCTCGAACCGGGCCCAGACGAGAACATCAGGTCTAGTATATGGTAATCTTGCAACCTGAGTTAAGTGATAGGTTGCAGTTTCATCTAATATGATATATTTGACACCTCGAACTTGGCCCGGACCAGAACATTGGGTCTGTATATGGTAATCTTGGAACCTGAATTCAGTGATAGGTTGAAGTTTCATTCAATCTGATATATTGACACCTCAAACTTGGCCCATACCAGAACATCGGGTCTATATATGGTAATCTTGCAACCTGAGTTAAGTGATAGGTTGCAGTTTCATCCAATTTGATATTATTGACACCTCGAACCTTGCCCGAACGAGAACATCGGGTCTGTATATGGTAATCTTGCAACCTGAGTCAAGTGATAGGTTGCAGTTTCATCCAACCTGATATATTTGACACCTCATACATGGCCCGGACGAGAACATCGGGTCTAGTACATGGTAATCTTGCAACCCGAGTTATGTGATAGGTTGTAGTTTCATCCAATCTAATATATTTGACACCTCGAACCTCACCCGAACGAGAACATCCGGTTTGTATATGGTAATCTTGCAACCTGAGTCCAGTGATAGGTTGCAGTTTCATCCAATCTGATATATTTGACACCTCGAACCTGTCCCGGACGAGAACAGCGGGTCTAGTATATGGTAATCTTGCAACCTGATTTAAGTGATAGGTTACCGCTTCATCCAATCTAATATATTTCACACTTCGAACCTGGCCCGGACGAGAACATCGGGTTTGTATATGGTAATCTTGCAACCTGAATTAAGTGATAGGTTGCAGTTTCATCCAATCTGATATATTTGACACCTCGAACATGGCCCGGATGAGAACATCGGGTTTAGTATATGGTAATCTTGCAACCTGAGTTAAGTGAGTAGGTTGCAGTTTCATCCAATCTTATATATTTGACACCTCGAACCTTGCCCAGACGAGAACAACGGGTTTGTATATGGTAACTTGCAACCTGAGTTCAGTGATAGGTTGCAGTTTCATCCAATCTGGTATATTTGACACCTCGAACCTGGCCAGGACAAGAACATCGGGTCTAATATATGGTAATCTTGCAACCTGCGTTAAGTGATAGGTTGTAGTTTCATCCAATTTGATATAATTGACACCTCGAACCTCGCCCGGACGAGAACATCGGGTCTGTATATGGTAATCTTGCAACCTGAGTTAAGTAAGTAAGTTCCAGTTTCATCCAATCTGATATATATGACACATCGAACCTGGATCGGACCAGAACATCCGGTCTAGTATATGATAATATTGCAACCTGAGTTAAGTGATAGGTTGCAGTTTCATCCAATCTGATATATTTGACACCTCGAACCTCGCCTGGACGAGAACATCGGGTTTCTATATGATAATATTGCAACCTAAGTTCAGTGATATGTTACAGTTTCATCCAATCTGATATATTTGACACCTCGAACTTGGCCTGGACCAGAACATCGGGTCTGTATATGGTAATCTTGCAACCTGAGTGCATCGATAGGTTGCAGTTTCATCCAATCTGAATTATTTGACACCTCGAACCTGGACCGGACCAGAACATCGGGTTTGTATATGGTAATCTTGCAACCTGACTAAGTGATAGGTTGCAGTTTTATCAGATCTGATATATTTGACACCCCGAACCTGGCCCGGACGAGAACATCGGGTTTGTATATGGTAATCTTGCAACCTGAGTTAAGTGATATGTTGCAGTTTCATCCAATATGATATATTTGACACCTCTAACTTGTCCCGGACAAGAACATCGGCTCTAGTATATGGTAATCTTGCAACCTGATTTAAGTGATAGGTTCTTGCTTCATCCAATCTAATATATTTGACACTTCGAACCTGGCCCGGACGAGAACATCGGGTCTTTATATGGTAATCTTGCAACCTGAGTTAAGTGATAGGTTGCAGTTTCATCCAATCTGATATATTTTACACCTCGAACATGGCCCGGATGAGAACATCGGGTTTATTATATGGTAATCTTGCAACCTGAGTTAAGTGAGTAGGTTGCAGTTTCATCCAATCTTATATATTTGACACCTCGAACCTTGCCCAGACGAGAACAACGGGTTTGTATATGGTAATCTTGTAACCTGAGTTCAGTGATAGGTTGCAGTTTCATCCAATCTGATATATTTGACACCTCGAACCTGGCTAGGACAAGAACATCGGGTCTAATATATGGTAATTTTGCAACCTGAGTTAAGTGATAGGTTGTAGTTTCATCCAATTTGATATATTTGACACCTCGAACCTAGCCCGGACGAGAACATCGGGTCTGTATATGGTAATCTTGCAACCTGAGTTCAGTGATAGGTAGCAGTTTCATACAATCTGATATATTTGACAACTCGAACATGGCCCGTACCAGAACATCGGGTCTGTATATGGTAATCTTGCAACCTGAATTCAGTGATAGGTTGCAGTTTCATCCAATCTGATATATTTGACACCTCGAACCTGGCCCAGACGAGAACATCAGGTCTAGTATATGGTAATCTTGCAACCCGAGTTAAGTGATAGGTTGCAGTTTCATCTAATATGATATATTTGACACCTCGAACTTGGCCCGGACCAGAACATCGGGTCTGTATATGGCAATCTTGAAACCTGAATTCAGTGATAGGTTGAAGTTTCATTCAATCTGATATATTTGACACCTCAAACTTGGCCCAGACCAGAAAATCATGTCTATATATGGTAATCTTGCAACCTGAGTTAAGTGATAGGTTGCAGTTTCATCCAATTTGATATTATTGACACCTTGAACCTTGCGCGAACGAGAACATCGGGTCTGTATATGGTAATCTTGCAACCTGAGTTAAGTGATAGGTTGCAGTTTCATCCAACCTGATATATTTGACACCTCATACCTGGACCGGACGAGAACATCGGGTCTAGTACATGGTAATCTTGCAACCCGAGTTATGTGATAGGTTGTAGTTTCATCCAATCTAATATATTTGACACCTCGAACCTCGCCCGGACGAGAACATCGGATTTGTATATGGTAATCTTGCAACCTGAGTCGAGTGATAGGTTGCAGTTTCATCCAATCTGATATATTTGACACCTCGAACCTGTCCCGGACGAGAACATCGGGTCTAGTATATGGTAATCTTGCAACCTGATTTTAGTGATAGGTTACCGCTTCATCCAATCTAATATATTTGACACTTCGAACCTGGCCCGGACGAGAACATCGGGTTTGTATATGGTAATCTTGCAACCTGAATTAAGTGATAGGTTGCAGTTTCATCGAATCTGATATATTTGACACCTCGAACATGGCACGGATGAGAACATCGGGTTTAGTATATGGTAATCTTGCAACCTGAGTTAAGTGAGTAGGTTGCAGTTTCATCCAATCTTATATATTTGACACCTCGAACCTTGCCCAGACGAGAACAACGGGTTTGTATTTGGTAATCTTGCAACCTGAGTTCAGTGATAGGTTCCAGTTTCATCCAATCTGGTATATTTGACACCTCGAACCTGGCCAGGACAAGAACATCGGGTCTAATATATGGTAATCTTGCAACCTGCGTTAAGTGATAGGTTGTAGTTTCATCCAATTTGATATAATTGACACCTCGAACCTCGCCCGGACGAGAACATCGGGTCTGTATATGGTAATCTTGCAACCTGAGTTCAGTGATAGGTAACAGTTTCATACAATCTGATATATTTGACACCTCAAACATGGCCCGTACCAGAACATCGGGTATGTATATGGTAATCTTGCAACCTGAATTCAGTGATAGGTTGCAGTTTTATCCAATGTGATATATTTGACACCTCGAACCTGGACCAGACGAGAACATCAGGTCTAGTATATGGTAATCTTGCAACCTGAGTTAAGTGATAGGTTGCAGTTTCATCTAATCTGATATATTTGACACCTCGAACTTGGCCCGGACCAGAACATCGGGTCTATATATGGTAATCTTAGAACATGAATTCAGTGATAGGTTGCAGTTTCATCCAATCTGATATATTTGATACCTCAAACCTGGCCCAGACGACAACATCGGGTCTAGTATATGGTAATCTTGCAACCTGATTTAAGTGATAGGTTGCAGTTTCATCTAATCTGATATATTTGACACCTCGAACTTGGCCCGGACCAGAACATCGGGTCTGTATATGGTAATCTTGGAACCTGAATTCAGTGATAGGTTGCAGTTTCATCCAATCTGATATATATGACACCTCGAAGCTGGACCGGACCAGAGCATCCGGTCTAGTATATGATAATATTGCAACCTGAGTTAAGTGATAGGTTGCAGTTTCATCCAATCTGATATATTTGACACCTGGAACCTCGCCTGGACGAGAACATCAGGTTTCTATATGATAATCTTGCAACCTAAGTTCAGTGATATGTTGCAGTTTCATCCAATCTGATATATTTGACACCTCAAACTTGGCCTGGACCAGAATATCGGGTCTGTATATGGTAACTTGCAACCTGAATTCAATGATAAGTTGCAGTTTCATCCAATCTGATATATTTGACACCTCGAACCTGGACCGGACCAGAACATCGGGTCTGTATATGGTAATATCTTGCAAGTTGAGTTAAGTTATAGGTTCCGGTTTCATCCAATCTGATATATTTGACACCTCGAACCCGGCCCGGACCAGAACATCGGGTCTGTATATGGTAATCTTGCAACATGAGTTAAGTGATAGGTTGCAGTTTCATCCAATCTGATATATCTGACACCTCGAACATGGCCCGGACGAGAACATCGGGTTTAGTATATGGTAATATTACAACCTGAGTTAAGTGATAGGTTGCAGTTTCATCCAATCTTATATATTTGACACCTCGAACCTCGCCCGGACGAGAACATCGGGTTTGTATATGGTAATCTTGCAACCTGAGTTCAGTAATAGGTTGCAGTTTCATCTAATTTGATATATATTTGACACCTTGAAAATGGCCCGGACGAGAACATCGGGTTTAGTATATGGTAATCTTGCAACCTGAGTTAAGTGATAGGTTGCAGTTTCATCTAATCTGATATATTTGGAACCTCGAACTTGGCCCGGACCAGAACATCGGGTCTATATATGGTAATCTTAGAACATGAATTCAGTGATAGGTTGCAGTTTCATCCAATCTGATATATTTGATACCTCAAACCTGGCCCAGACGACAACATCGGGTCTAGTATATGGTAATCTTGCAACCTGATTTAAGTGATAGATTGCAGTTTCATCTAATCTGATATATTTGACACCTCGAACTTGGCCCGGACCAGAACATCGGGTCTGTATATGGTAATCTTGGAACCTGAATTCAGTGATAGGTTGCAGTTTCATCCAATCTGATATATATGACATCGAAGCTGGACCGGACCAGAACATCCGGTCTAGTATATGATAATATTGCAACCTGAGTTAAGTGATAGGTTGCAGTTTCATCCAATCTGATATATTTGACACCTCGAACCTCGCCTGGACGAGAACATCAGGTTTCTATATGATAATCTTGCAACCTAAGTTCAGTGATATGTTGCAGTTTCATCCAATCTGATAAATTTGACACCTCGAACTTGGCCTGGACCAGAATATCGGGTCTGTATATGGTAATCTTGCAACCTGAGTGCATCGATAGGTTGCAGTTTCATCCAATCTGAATTAATTGACACCTCGAACCTGGCCCGGACCAGAACATCGGGTTTGTATATGGTAATCTTGCAACCTGAATTCAATGATAAGTTGCAGTTTCATCCAATCTGATATATTTGACACCTCGAACCTGGACCGGACCAGAACATCGGGTCTGTATATGGTAATATCTTGCAACTTGAGTTAAGTTATAGGTTCCAGTTTCATCCAATCTGATATATTTGACACCTCGAACCCGGCCCGGACCAGAACATCGGGTCTGTATATGGTAATCTTGCAACATGAGTTAAGTGATAGGTTGCAGTTTCATCCAATCTGATATATCTGACACCTCGAACATGGCCCGGACGAGAACATCGGGTTTAGTATATGGTAATATTACAACCTGAGTTAAGTGATAGGTTGCAGTTTCATCCAATCTTATATATTTGACACCTCGAACCTCGCCCGGACGAGAACATCGGGTTTGTATATGGTAATCTTGCAACCTGAGTTCAGTGATAGGTTGCAGTTTCATCTAATTTGATATATATTTGACACCTTGAACATGGCCCGGACGAGAACATCGGGTTTAGTATATGGTAATCTTGCAACCTGAGTTAAGTGATAGGTTGCAGTTTCATCTAATCTGATATATTTGACACCTCGAACTTGGCCCGGATCAGAACATCGGGTATATATATGGTAATCTTAGAACATGAATTCAGTGATAGGTTGCAGTTTCATCCAATCTGATATATTTGATACCTCAAACCTGGCCCAGACGACAACATCGGGTCTAGTATATGGTAATCTTGCAACCTGATTTAAGTGATAGGTTGCAGTTTCATCTAATCTGATATATTTGACACCTCGAACATGGCCCGGACCAGAACATCGGGTCTGTATATGGTAATCTTGGAACCTGAATTCAGTGATAGGTTGCAGTTTCATCCAATCTGATATATATGACACCTCGAAGCTGGACAGGACCAGAACATCCGGTCTAGTATATGATAATATTACAACCTGA
This sequence comes from Papaver somniferum, assembly GCF_003573695.1. Taxonomy (NCBI): domain Eukaryota; kingdom Viridiplantae; phylum Streptophyta; class Magnoliopsida; order Ranunculales; family Papaveraceae; genus Papaver; species Papaver somniferum. The sequence continues at coordinate 30,803,268 of NC_039363.1, read as the reverse complement.
GTTAAGTGATAGGTTGCAGTTTCATCCAATCTGATATATTTGACACCTCGAACCTCGCCTGGACGAGAACATCAGGTTTCTATATGATAATCTTGCAACCTAAGTTCAGTGATATGTTGCAGTTTCATCCAATCTGATATATTTGACACCTCGAACTTGGCATGGACCAGAACATCGGGTCTGTATATGGTAATCTTGCAACCTGAGTGCATCGATAGGTTGCAGTTTCATCCAATCTGAATTATTTGACACCTCGAACCTGGCCCGTACCAGAACATCGGGTTTGTATATGGTAATCTTGCAACCTGAATTCAATGATAAGTTGCAGTTTCATCCAATCTGATATATTTGACACCTCGAACCTGGACCGGACCAGAACATCGGGTCTGTATATGGTAATATCTTGCAACTTGAGTTAAGTTATAGGTTGCAGTTTCATCCAATCTGATATATTTGACACCTCGAACCCGGCTCGGACCAGAACATCGGGTCTGTATATGGTAATCTTGCAACATGAGTTAAGTGATAGGTTGCAGTTTTATCCAATCTGATATATCTGACACCTTGAACATGGCCCGGACGAGAACATCGGGTTTAGTATATGGTAATATTACAACCTGAGTTAAGTGATAGGTTGCAGTTTCATCCAATCTTATATATTTGACACCTCGAACCTCGCCCGGACGAGAACATCGGGTTTGTATATGGTAATCTTGCAACCTGAGTTCAGTGATAGGTTGCAGTTTCATCTAATTTCATATATATTTGAAACCTTGAACATGGCCCGGACGAGAACATCGGGTTTAGTATATGGTAATCTTGCAACCTGAGTTAAGTGATAGGTTGCATTTTCATCCAATCTTATATATTTGACACCTCGAACCTCACCGGGACGAGAACATCGGGTTTGTATATGGTAATCTTGCAAACCTGAGTTCAGTTATAGGTTGATGTTTCATTCAATATGATATATTTTACACCTCAATCCTGGCCCGGACGAGAAAATCGGATCTACTATATGGTAATCTTGCAACCTGAATTAAGTAATGGGATGCAGTTTCATCCAATCTTATATATTTGACACCTGGAACCTCGCCCGGACGAGAACATCGGGTCTGTATATGGTAATCTTGCAATCTGAGTTCAGTGATAGGTTGCAGTTTCATCCAATCTGATATATTTGACACCTCGAACATGGCCCGGACGAGAACATCGGGTTTAGTATATGGTAATCTTGCAACCTGAGTTAAGTGATAGGTTTCATTTTCATCCAATCTGATATATTTGACACCTCGCACCTGGCCCGGACGAGAACATCGGGTCTAGTACATAGTAATCTTGCAATCTGAGTTAAGTGATAGATTGCAGTTTCGTCCAGTCTGATATATTTGACATCTCGAACCTTTCCCGGACGAGAACATCGGGTTTGTATATGGTTATGTTGCAACCCGAGTTCAGTGATAGGTTGTAGTTTCATCCAATCTGATATATTTGACACCTCGAACCTGGCCCGGACGAGTCGGGTCTAGTTTATGGTAATCTTGTAACCTGAGTTAAGTGATAGGTTGCAGTTTCATCCAATCTGATATATTTGACACCTCGAACCTCGCCCGGAAGAGAACATCGTGTCTGTATATGGTAGTCTTGCAACCTGAGTTCAGTGATAGGTAGAAGTTTCATCCATTCTGATATATTTAACACCTCGAACTTGGCCCGGACCAGAACATCGGATCTGTATATGGTAATCTTGCAACCTGAGTTCAGTGATAGGTTGCAGTTTCATCCAATCTCATATATTTGACACCTCGAATATCGCCCGGACCAGAACATTGGATCTGTATATGGTAATCTTGCAACCTGAGTTCAATGATAGGTTGCAGTTTCATCCAATCTGATATATTTGACACCTCGAATCTCGTCCGGACCAGAACATCGAGTATGTATATGGTAATCATCTAACCTAAATTCAGTGATAGGTTATAGGTACATCCAATCTGATATATTTGACACCTCAAACCTGGCCCAGACGAGAACATCGGGTCTAGTATATTGTAATCTTGCAACTTGAGTTAAGTGATAGGTTGCAGTTTCATCCAATCTGATATATTTGACACCTTGAACATGACCCGGACGAGAACATCGGGTATAGTATATGGTAATCTTGCAACCTGAGTTAAGTGATGGGTTGCAGTTTCATCCAATCTGATATATTTGACACCTCGAACCTCGCCCGGACGAGAATATCGGGTATAGTATATGGTAATCTTGCAACCTGAGTTAAGTGATGGGTTGCAGTTTCATCCAATCTGATATATTTGACACCTCGAACCTCGCCCGGACAAGAACATCGGGTCTGTATATGGTAATCTTGCAACCTGAGTTCAGTAATAGGTTGCAGTTTCATCCAATCTGATATATTTGAAACCTCGAACCTGGCCCGGACCAGAACATCGGTTCTGTATATGGTAATATTGCAACCTGAGTTAAGTGATAGGTTGCATTTTCATCCAATCTTATATATTTGACACCTCGAACCTCACCCGGACGAGAACATCGGGTTTGTATATGGTAATCTTGCAACCTGAGTTCAGTTATAGGTTGATGTTTCATTCAATATGATATATTTTACACCTCAATCCTGGCCCGGACGAGAAAATCGGATCTACTATATGGTAATCTTGCAACCTGAATTAAGTGATGGGCTGCAGTTTCATCCAATCTTATATATTTGACACCTGGAACCTCGCCCGGACGAGAACATCGGGTCTGTATGTGGTAATCTTGCAACCTGAGTTCAGTGATAGGTTGCATTTTCATCCAATATGATATATTTGACACCTCGAACCTGGCCCGGACGAGAACATCGGGTATAGTACATAGTAATCTTGCAACCTGAGTTAAGTGATAGATTGCAGTTTCGTCCAGTCTGATATATTTGACATCTCGTACCTTTCCCGGACGAGAACATCGGGTTTGTATATGGTTAACTTGCAACCCGAGTACAGTGATAGGTTGTAGTTTCATCCAATCTGATATATTTGACACCTTGAACCTGGCTCGGACGAGTCGGGTCTAGTTTATGGTAATCTTGTAACCTGAGTTAAGTGATAGGTTGCAGTTTCATCCAATCTGATATATTTGACACCTCGAACCTCGCCCGGAAGAGAACATCGTGTATGTATATGGTAAACTTGCAACCTGAGTTCAGTGATAGGTAGCAGTTTCATCCATTCTGATATATTTAACACCTCGAACTTGGCCCGGACCAGAACATCGGATCTGTATATGGTAATCTTGCAACCTGCGTTCAGTGTTAGGTTGCAGTTTTATCCAATCTGATATATTTGACACCTCGAATATCTCCCGGACCAGAAAATTGGATCTGTATATGGTAATCTTGCAACCTGAGTTCAATGATAGGGTGCAGTTTCATCCAATCTGATATATTTGATACCTCGAATCTCGTCCGGACCAGAACATCGAGTATGTATATGGTAATCATGCAACCTGAATTCAGTGATAGGTTACAGGTACATCCAATCTGATATATTTGTCACCTCAAACCTGGCCCAGACGAGAACATCGGGTCTAGTATATGGTAATCTTGCAACTTGAGTTAAGTGATAGGTTGCAGTTTCATCCAATCTGATATATTTGACACCTTGAACATGACCCGGACGAGAACATCGGGTATAGTATATGGTAATCTTGCAACCTGAGTTAAGTGATGGGTTGCAGTTTCATCCAATCTGATATATTTGACACCTCGAACCTCGCCCGGACAAGAACATCGGGTCTGTATATGGTAATCTTGCAACCTGAGTTCAATAATAGGTTGCAATTTCATCCAATCTGATATATTTGACACCTCGAACCTGGCCCGGACCAGAACATCGGGTCTGTATATGGTAATATTGCAACCTGAGTTCAGTAATAGGTTGCAGTTTCATCCAATCTGATATAGTTGACACCTCGAATCTCGCCCGGACCAGAACATCGGGTATGTATATGGTAATCTTGCAACCTGAGTTCAGTGATAGGTTGCAGTTTCATCAATCTGATATATTTCACACCTCGAACCTGGACCGGACCAGAACATCGGGTCTGTATATGGTAATATCTTGCAACCTGAGTTAAGTTATAGGTTACAGTTACATACAATCTGATATATTTGATACCTAGAACCTGGCCCGGACTAGAACATCGGGTATGTATATGGTAATCTTGCAAGCTGAGTTAAGTGATAGGTTGCAATTTCATTCAATCTGATATATATTTGACACCTCGAACCTGAACCGGACCAGAACATCGGGTCTGTATATGGTAATCTTGCCACATGAGTTAAGTGATAGGTTTCAGTTTCATCTAATATGATATAGTTGACACCTCGAACCTGGCCCGGACCAGAACATCGGGTCTGTATATGGTAATCTTGCAACTTGAATTCAGTGATAGATTACAGTTTCATCCAATATGATATATTTCATACTTCGAACCTCGCCAGGACGGGAACATTGTGTCTGTATATGGTAATATTGCAACGTGAGTTAAGTGATAGGTTGCAGTTTCATCCAATCTGATATATTTGACACCTCGAACCTGGCCCGGACGAGAACATCGAGATTGTATATGATAATCTTGCAACCTGAGTTAAGTGATAGGTTGCAGTTTCATCCAATCTGATATATATTCGACACCTCGAACCTGGCCCGGACGAGAACATCGAGTTTAGTATATGGTAATCTTGCAACCTGAGTTAAGTGATAGGTTGCAGTTTTATCCAATCTTATATATTTGACACCTCGAACCTCGCCCGGACGAGAACATTGGGTTTGTATATGGTAATCTTGCAACCTGAGTTCAGTGATAGGTTGCAGTTTCATCCAATATGATATATTTGACACCTCAATCCTGGCCCGGACGAGAACATCAGGTCTAGTATATGGTAATCTTGCAACCTGAGTTAAGTGATGGGTTGCAGTTTCACCCAATCTGATATATTTGACACCTCGAACTTCGCCCGGACGAGAACATCGGGTCTGTATAAGGTAATCTTGCAACTTGAGTTTAACGATAGGTTGCAATTTCATCCAATATGATATATTTGACACCTCGAACTTGGCCCGGACCAGAACATCGGGTCTGTATATGGTAATCTTGCAACCTGAGTTCACTGATAGGTTGCAATTTCATCCAATATGATATATTTGACACCTCGAATCTCGCCCGGACCAGAACATCGGTTATGTATATGGTAATCTTGCAACCTGAGTCCAGTGATAGGTTGCAGTTTCATCCAATCTGATATTTTTCACACCTCGGACCTCGCCATGACGAGAACATTGGGTCTGAATATGGTAATCTTGCAACCTGAGTTCAGTGATAGGTTGCATTTTCATCTGATCTAATATATTTGACACCTCAAACTTGGCCCAGACCAGAACATCGGGTCTGTATATGGTAATCTTGCAACCTGAGTTAAGTGATAGGTTGCAGTTTCATCAAATCTGATATATTAGACACCTCGAACCTCACTCGGACGAGAACATCGGGTCTATATATGGCGATCATGCAACCTGAGTTAAGTAATAGGTTGCAGTTTCATCCAATCTGATATATTTGACACCTCGAACCTTACCTAGACGAGAACATCGGGTCTGTATATATGGTGATTTTGCAACCTGAGTTCAGTGATAGGTCGCAGTTTCATCTAATCTGATATATTTGACACCTCGAACTTGGCCCGGACCAGAACACCGGGTTTGTGTATAGTAGTCTTGCAACCTAAGTTAAGTGATAGGTTGCAGTTTCATCCAATCGGATATATTTGACACCTCGAACCTCGCCCGGACCATTACATCGGGTATGTATATGGTAATCTTGTAACCTGAGTTAAGTGATAGGTTGCAGTTTCATCCAATCTAATATATTTGACACCTCGAACCTAGACCGGACCAGAACATCGGGTCTAGTATATGGTAAATTTGCAACCTGATTTAAGTGATAGGTTTCAGTTTCATCAAATCTAACATATTTGACATTTCGAACCTGGCCCGGATGAGAACATCGGGTCTCTATGTGGTAATCTTGCAACCTGAGTTAAGTGATAGGTTGCAGTTTCATCCAATCTGATATATTTGATACCTCGAATCTCGCCCGGACCAGAACATCGGTTATGTATATGGTAATCTTGCAACCTGAGTCCAGTGATAGGTTGCAGTTTCATCCAATCTGATATATTTCACACCTCTAACCTCGCCATGACGAGAACATTGGGTCTGAATATGGTAATCTTGCAACATGAGTTCAGTGATAGGTTGCATTTTCATCTGATCTAATATATTTGACACCTCAAACTTGGCCCAGACCAGAACATCGGGTCTGTATATGGTAATCTTGCAACCTGAGTTAAGTGATAGGTTGCAGTTTCATCAAATCTGATATATTTGACACCTCGAACCTCACTCGGACGAGAACATCGGGTATATATATGGCGATCATGCAACCTGAGTTAAGGAATAGGTTGCAGTTTCATCCAATCTGATATATTTGACACCTCGAACCTTACCTAGACGAGAACATCGGGTCTGTATATATGGTGATTTTGTAACCTGAGTTCAGTGATAGGTCGCAGTTTCATCTAATCTGATATATTTGACACCTCGAACTTGGCCCGGACCAGAACACCGGGTTTGTATATAGTAGTCTTGTAACCTAAGTTAAGTGATAGGTTGCAGTTTCATCCAATCGGATATATTTGACACCTCGAACCTTGCCCGGACCAGAACATCGGGTATGTATATGGTAATCTTGTAACCTGAGTTAAGTGATAGGTTGCAGTTTCATCCAATCTAATATATTTGACACCTCGAACCTAGACCGGACCAGAACATCGGGTCTAGTATATGGTAAATTCGCAACCTGATTTAAGTGATAGGTTTCAGTTTCATCAAATCTAACATATTTGACATTTCGAACCTGGCCCGGACGAGAACATCGGGTCTCTATGTGGTAATCTTGCAACCTGAGTTAAGTGATAGGTTGCAGTTTCATCCAATCTGATATATTTGACACCTATAATCTGGCCCGGACGAGAACATCGGGTTTAGTATATGGTAATCTTGCAACCAGAGTTAAGTGATAGGTTGCTGTTTCATCCAATCTTATATATTTGACACCTCGGAGCTCGCCCGGACAAGAACATCGGGTCTGTATATTATAATCTTGCAGCCTGAGTTCAGTGATAGATTGCAGTTTCACTCAATCTGATACATTTGACAACTGGAACTTGGCCCGGACCAGAACATCGGGTCTGTATATGGTAATCTTGCAACCTGAGTTCAGTGATAGGTTTGCAGTTTCATCCAATCTGATATATTTGACACCTCGAATCTCACCCGGACTAGAACATCGGGTATGTATATGGTAATCTTGCCACCTGAATTCACTGATAGGTTGCAGTTTCATCCGATCTGATATATTTGACACTTCGAACCTGGCCCAGACGAGAACATCGGGTTTAGTATATGGTAATCTTGCAACCTGAGTTAAGTGATAGGTTGCAGTTTCATCCAATCTGATATATTTGACACCTCGAACCTCACTCGGACGAGAACGTCGGGTCTATATATGGTGATCTTGCAACCTGAGTTCAGTGATAGGTTGCAGTTTCATCCAATCTGATATATTTCACACCTCGAACTTGGCCCGGACCAGAACATCGGGTCTGTATATGGTAATCTTGCAACTTGAATTCAGTGATAGATTACAGTTTCATCCAATCTGATATATTTCATACTTCGAACCTCGCCAGGACGGGAACATCGTGTCTGTATATGGTAATCTTGCAACGTGAGTTAAGTGATAGGTTGCAGTTTCATCCAATCTGATATATTTGAAACCTCGAACCTGGCCCGGACGAGAACATCGAGATTGTATATGATAATCTTGCAACCTGAGTTAAGTGATAGGTTGCAGTTTCATCCAATCTGATATATATTTGACACCTCGAACCTGGCCCGGACGAGAACATCGAGTTTAGTATATGGTAATCTTGCAACCTGAGTTAAGTGATAGGTTGCAGTTTTATCCAATCTTATATATTTGACACCTCGAACCTCGCCCGGACGAGAACATTGGGTTTGTATATGGTAATCTTGCAACCTGAGTTCAGTGATAGGTTGCAGTTTCATCCAATATGATATATTTGACACCTCAATCCTGGCCCGGACGAGAAAATCGGGTCTAGTATATGGTAATCTTGCAACCTGAGTTAAGTGATGGGTTGCAGTTTTACCCAATCTGATATATTTGACACCTCGAACTTCGCCCGGACGAGAACATCGGGTCTGTATATGGTAATCTTGCAACCTGAGTTTAACGATAGGTTGGAATTTCATCCAATCTGATATATTTGACACCTCGAACTTGGCCCGGACCAGAACATCGGGTCTGTATATGGTAATCTTGCAACCTGAGTTCACTGATAGGTTGCAGTTTCATCCAATCTGATATATTTGACACCTCGAATCTCGCCCGGACCAGAACATCGGGTATGTATATGGTAATCTTGCAACCTGAGTCCAGTGGTAGGTTGCAGTTTCATCCAATCTGATATATTTCACACCTCGAACCTCGCCATGACGAGAACATTGGGTCTGAATATTGTAATCTTGCAACCTGAGTTCAGTGATAGGTTGCATTTTCATCTGATCTAATATATTTGACACCTCAAACTTGGCCCAGACCAGAACATCGGGTCTGTATATGGTAATCTTGCAACCCGATTTAAGTGATAGGTTGCAGTTTCATCAAATCTGATATATTTGACACCTCGAACCTCACTCGGACGAGAACATCGGGTATATATATGGCGATCATGCAACCTGAGTTAAGTAATAGGTTGCAGTTTCATCCAATCTGATATATTTGATACCTCGAACCTCACCTAGACGAGAACATCGGGTCTGTATATATGGTGATTTTGCAACCTGAGTTCAGTGATAGGTTGCAGTTTCATCTAATCTGATATATTTGACACCTCGAACTTGGCCCGGACCAGAACACCGGGTTTGTATATAGTAGTCTTGCAACCTGAGTTAAGTGATAGGTTGCAGTTTCATCCAATCGGATATATTTGACACCTCGAACCTCGCCCGGACCAGAACATCGGGTATGTATATGGTAATCTTGTAACCTAAGTTAAGTGATAGGTTGCAGTTTCATCTAATCTAATATATTTGACACCTCGAACCTAGACCGGACCAGAACATCGGGTCTAGTATATGGTAAATTTGCAACCTGATTTAAGTGATAGGTTTCAGTTTCATCAAATCTAACATATTTGACATTTCGAACCTGGCCCGGACGAGAACATCGGGTCTCTATGTGGTAATCTTGCAACCTGAGTTAAGTGATAGGTTGCAGTTTCATCCAATCTGATATATTTGACACCTATAATCTGGCCCGGACGAGAACATCGGGTTTAGTATATGGTAATCTTGCAACCTGAGTTAAGTGATAGGTTGCTGTTTCATCCAATATTATATATTTGACACCTCGGAGCTCGCCCGGACGAGAACATCGGGTCTGTATATTATAATCTTGCAGCCTGAGTTCAGTGATAGGTTGCAGTTTCACTCAATCTGATACATTTGACACCTGGAACTTGGCCCGGACCAGAACATCGGGTCTGTATATGGTAATCTTGCAACCTGAGTTCAGTGATAGGTTTGCAGTTTCATCCAATCTGATATATTTGACACCTCGAATCTCACCCGGACTAGAACATCGGGTATGTATATGGTAATCTTGCCACCTGAATTCACTGATAGGTTGCAGTTTCATCCGATCTGATATATTTGACACCTCGAACCTGGCCCAGACGAGAACATCGGGTTTAGTATATGGTAATCTTGCAACCTGAGTTAAGTGATAGGTTGCAGTTTCATCCAATCTGATATATTTGACACCTCGAACCTCACTGGGACGAGAACGTCGGGTCTATATATGGTGATCTTGCAACCTGAGTTCAGTGATAGGTTGCAGTTTCATCCAATCTGATATATTTCACACCTCGAACTTGGCCTGGACCAGATCATCGGGTCTGTATATGGTAATCTTGCAACTTGAATTCAGTGATAGATTACAGTTTCATCCAATCTGATATATTTCATACTTCGAACCTCGCCAGGACGGGAACATCGTGTCTGTATATGGTAATCTTGCAACGTGAGTTAAGTGATAGGTTGCAGTTTCATCCAATCTGATATATTTGACACCTCGAACCTGGCCCGGACGAGAACATCGAGATTGTATATGATAATCTTGCAACCTGAGTTAAGTGATAGGTTGCAGTTTCATCCAATCTGATATATATTTGACACCTCGAACCTGGCCCGGACGAGAACATCGAGTTTAGTATATGGTAATCTTGCAACCTGAGTTAAGTGATAGGTTGCAGTTTTATCCAATCTTATATATTTGACACCTCGAACCTCGCCCGGACGAGAACATTGGGTTTGTATATGGTAATCTTGCAACCTGAGTTCAGTGATAGGTTGCAGTTTCATCCAATATGATATATTTGACACCTCAATCCTGGCCCGGACGAGAACATCGGGTCTAGTATATGGTAATCTTGCAACCTGAGTTAAGTGATGGGTTGCAGTTTCACCCAATCTGATATATTTGACACCTCGAACGTCGCCCGGACGAGAACATCGGGTCTGTATATGGTAATATTGCAACCTGAGTTTAACGATAGGTTGCAATTTCATCCAATCTGATATATTTGACACCTCGAACTTGGCCCGGACCAGAACATCGGGTCTGTATATGGTAATCTTGCAACCTGAGTTCACTGATAGGTTGCAGTTTCATCCAATCTGATATATTTGACACCTCGAATCTCGCACGGACCAGAACATTGGGTATGTATATGGTAATCTTGCAACCTGAGTCCAGTGATAGGTCGCAGTTTCATCCAATCTGATATATTTCACACCTCGAACCTCGCCATGACGAGAACATTGGGTCTGAATATTGTAATCTTGCGACCTGAGTTCAGTGATAGGTTGCAGTTTCATCCAATCGGATATATTTGACACCTCGAACCTCGCACGGACCAGAACATCGGGTATGTATATGGTAATCTTGTAACCTGAGTTAAGTGATAGGTTGCAGTTTCATCAAATCTGATATATTTGACACCTCGAACCTCACTCGGACGAGAATATCGGGTCTATATATGGCGATCATGCAACCTGAGTTAAGTAATAGGTTGCAGTTTCATCCAATCTGATATATTTGACACCTCGAACCTCACCTAGACGAGAACATCGGGTTTGTATATATGGTGATTTTGCAACCTGAGTTCAGTGATAGGTCGCAGTTTCATCTAATCTGATATATTTGACACCTCGAACTTGGCCCGGACCAGAACACCGGGTTTGTATATAGTAGTCTTGCAACCTGAGTTAAGTGATAGGTTGCAGTTTCATCCAATCGGATATATTGACACCTCGAACCTCGCCCGGACCAGAACATCGGGTATGTATATGGTAATCTTGTAACCTGAGTTAAGTGATAGGTTGCAGTTTCATCCAATCTAATATATTTGACACCTCGAACCTAGACCGGACCAGAACATCGGGACTAGTATATGGTAAATTTGCAACCTGATTTAAGTGATAGGTTTCAGTTTCATCAAATCTAACATATTTGACATTTCGAACCTGGCCCGGACGAGAACATCGGGTCTCTATGTGGTAATATTGCAACCTGAGTTAAGTGATAGGTTGCAGTTTCATCCAATCTGATATATTTGACACCTATAATCTGGCCCGGACGAGAACATCGGGTTTAGTATATGGTAATCTTGCAACCTGAGTTAAGTGATAGGTTGCTGTTTCATCCAATCTTATATATTTGACACCTCGGAGCTCGCCCGGACGAGAACATCGGGTCTGTATATTATAATCTTGCAGCCTGAGTTCAGTGATAGGTTGCAGTTTCACTCAATCTGATACATTTGACACCTGGAATTTGTCCCGGACCAGAACATCGGGTCTGTATACGGTAATCTTGCAACCTGAGTTCAGTGATAGGTTTGCAGTTTCATCCAATCTGATATATTTGACACCTATAATCTGGCCCGGACGAGAACATCGGGTTTAGTATATGGTAATCTTGCAACCTGAGTCAAGTGATAGGTTGCTGTTTCATCCAATATTATATATTTGACACCTCGGAGCTCGCCCGGACGAGAACATCGGGTTTAGTATATGGTAATCTTGCAACCTGAGTTAAGTGATAGGTTGCGGTTTCATCCAATCTGATATATTTGACACCTCGAACCTCACTCGGACGAGAACGTCGGGTCTATATATGGTGATTTTGCAACCTGAGTTCAGTGATAGGTTGCAGTTTCATCCAATCTGATATATTTCACACATCGAACTTGGCCCGGACCAGAACATCGGGTCTGTATATGGTAATCTTGCAACCTGAGTTCAGTGATAGGTTGCAGTTTCATCCAATCTGATATATCTGACACCTCGAATCTCGCCCGGACCAGAACAACGGGTATGTATATGATAATCTTGCAACCCGAATTCACTGATAGGTTGCAGTTTATCCGATATGATATATTGACACCTCGAACCTGGCCCGGACGAGATCGGGTCTGGTATACGGTAATCTTGCAACCTGAGTTCAGTGATACGTTGCAGTTTCATCCAATCTGATATATTTGACACCTCGAACCTGGACCGGACCAGAACATCGGGTCTGTATATAGTAATCTTGCAACATGAGTTAAGTGATAGGTTGCAGTTTCATCCAATCTGATATATTTGACACCTCGAACATGGCCTGGACCAGAACATCAGGTATGTATATGGTAATCTTTCAACCTGAGTTCAACGATAGGTTGCAATTTCATCCAATTTGATATATTTGACACCTCGAATCTCGTCAGGACCAGAACAACGGGTATGTGTATGGTAATCTTGCAACCTGAGTTCAGTGATAGGTTGCAGTTTCATCGAATCTTATACATTTGACACCACGAACCTAGCCCAGACAAAAATATCAGGTCTAGTATATGGTAATCTTGCAACCTGAGTTAAGTGATAGGTTGCAGTTTCATCCAATTTGATATATTTGACACCTCGAACCTTGCACGGGCGAGAACATCGGATATGTATATGGTAATATTGCAACCTGAGTTCAGTGATAGGTTGCAGTTTCATCAAATCTGAAATTTTTGACACCTCGAACTGGCCCGGATGAGAACATCGGGTTTGTATATGGTAATCTTGCAACCTGATTTAAATGATAGGTTGCAGTTTCATCCAATCTGATATATTTGACACCTAGAACCTGGCCCGGAAGAGAACATCGGGTTTAGTATATGGTAATCTTGCAACCTGAGTTAAGTGATAGGTTGTTGTTTCATCCAATCTTATATATTTTACACCTCGAAGCTCGCCCAGACGAGAACATCGGGTTTTATATAGTAATATTGCAACCTGAGTTCAGTGATAGGTTGCAGTTTCATCCAATCTGATATATTTGACGCCTCGAAATTGACCCGGCCAGAACATCGGGTATGTATATGGTAATCTTGCAACCTGAATTCAGTGATTGGTTGTAGTTTCATCCAATCTGATATATTTGACACCTCGAATCTCGCTCGGACCAGAACATCGGGTATGTATATGGTAATCTTGCAACCTGAGTTCAGTGATAGGTTGCAGTTTCATCCAATCTTATATATTTGATAACTCGAACCTGGCCCGGACGAAAACATCGGGTCTAGAATATGGTAATCTTGCAACCGAGTTAAGTGATAGGTTCCAGTTTCATCCAATCTGATATATTTGACACCTCGAAATTGGCCCGGACCAGAACATCGGGTATGTATATGATAATCTTGCAACCTGAACTCAGTAATTGGTTGCAATTTCATCCAGTTTGATATATTTGACACCTCGAATCTCGCCCGGACCAGAACATCGGGTATGTATATGGTAATCTTGCAACCTGAGTTCAGTGATAGGTTGCAGTTTAATCCAATCTGATATATTTGACACATCGAACCTGGACGGGACCACAACATCAGGTCTGTATATGGTAATCTTGCAACACGAGTTCAGTGATAGGTTGCAGTTTCATCCAATATGATATATTTGACACCTCGAATCTCGCCCGGACCAGAACATCTGGTATGTATATGGTAATCTTGCAACCTGAGTTAAGTGATAGGTTGCAGTTTCATCCAATCTGATATATTTGACATCTCGAACCTGGCCCGGACGAGAACATCAGGTCTAGTATATGGTAATTTTGTAACCTGAGTTAAGTGATAAGTTGCAGTTTCATCCAATCTGATATATTTGACACCTCGAACCTCGCCCGGACGAGAACATCGGGTCTGTATATGGTAATCTTTCAACCTGAGTTCAGTGATAGGTTGCAGTTTCATCCATTCTGATATATTTGACACCTCGAACCTGACCCGGACCAGAACATCGGGTCTGTATATGGTAATCTTGTAACCCGAGTTCAATGATAGGTTGCAGTTTCATCCAATATGATATATTTGACACCTCGAACCTCGCCTGGACGAGAACATCAGGTCTGTATATGGTAATATTGGAACCTGAGTTAAGTGATAGGTTGTAGTTTCATCCAATCTGATATATTTGACACCTCGAACCTGGCCCGTACGAGAACATCGGGTCTAGTACATGGTAATCTTACAACTTGATTTAAGTGATAGGTTGAAGTTTCATCCAATCTAATATATTTGACACTTCGAACCTGGCCCAGACGAGAACATCGGGTATGTATATGGTAATCTTGCAACCTGAGTTAAGTGATGGGTTTTAGTTTCATCCAATCTGATATATTTGACACCTCGAACCTCGCCCGGACGAGAACATCGGGTCTGTATATAGAAATATTGCAACCTGAGTTCCGCGATAGGTTGCAATTTCATCCAATCTTATATATTTAACACCTCGAACTTTGCCCGGACCGGAACATCGGGTCTGTATATGGTAATCTTGCAACCTGAGTTCACTGATAGGATGCAGTTTCATCTAATCTGATATGTTTGACACCTCGAATCTCGCCCCGACCAGAACATCGGGTTTGTATATAGTAATATTGCAACCTGAATTCATTGATTGGTTGCGGTTTCATCCAATATGATATATTTGACACCTCGAATCTCGCCCGGACCAGAACATCAGGTATGTATATGGTAATCTTGCAACCTGAGTTAAGTGATGGGTTGCAGTTTCATCCAATCTGATATATTTAACACCATGAACCTCGCCCGGACGAGAATATCGGGTCTGTATATGGTAATATTGCAACCTGAGTTCCGCGATAGGTTGCAATTTCATCCAATCTGATATATTGGACACCTCGAATCTCGCCCGGACCAGAACATCGGGTTTGTATATAGTAATATTGCAACCTGAGTTCAGTGATAGGTTGCAGTTTCATCCAATCTGATATATTTGACGCCTCGAAATTGACCCGGCCAGTACATCGGGTATGTATATGGTAATCTTGCAACCTGAATTCAGTGATTGGTTGCAGTTTCATCCAATCTGATATATTTGACACCTCGAATCTCGCCCGGACCAGAACATCGGGTATGTATATGGTAATCTTGCAACCTGAGTTCAATGATAGGTTGAAGTTTCATCCAATCTGATATATCTGACACCTCGAACCTGGCCCGGACGAAAACATCAGGTCTAGTATATGATAATCTTGCAACCTGAGTTAAGTGATAGGTTGCAGTTTCATCCAATCTGATATATTTAACACCTCGAAATTGGCCCGGACCAGAACATCGGGTATGTATATGGTAATCTTGCAACCTGAATTCAGTAATTGGTTGTAATTTCATCCAATCTGATATATTTGACACCTCGAATCTCGCCCGGACCAGAACATTGGGTATGTATATGGTAATCTTGCAACCTGAGTTCAGTGATAGGTTGCAGTTTCATCCAATATGATATATTTGACACATCGAACCTGGACGGGACCACAACATCGGGTTTGTATATGGTAATCTTGCAACACGAGTTCAGTGATAGGTTGCAGTTTCATCCAATTTGATATATTTGACACCTCGAATCTCGCCCGGACCAGAACATCAGGTATGTATATGGTAATCTTGCAACCTGAGTTAAGTGATTGGTGGAAGTTTCATCAAATTTGATATATTTGACATCTCGAACCTGGCCCGGACGAGAACATCAGGTCTAGTATATGGTAATCTTGTAACCTAAGTTAAGTGATAAGTTGCAGTTTCATCCAATCTGATATATTTGACACCTCGAACCTCGCCCGGACTAGAACATCGGGTCTGTATATGGTAATCTTGCAACCTGAGTTCAGTGATAGGTTGCAGTTTCATCCAATCTGATATATTTGACACCTCGAACCTGGCCCGGACCAGAACATCGGGTCTGTATATGGTAATCTTGCAACCCGAGTTCAATGATAGGTTGCAGTTTCATCCAATATGATATATTTGACACCTCGAACCTCGCCCGGACGAGAACATCGGGTCTGTATATGGTAATCTTGCAACCTGAGTTCAGCGATAGGTTGAAATTTCATCCAATCTGATATATTTGACACTTCGAACTTGGCCTGGACCGGAACATCGGGTCTGTATATGGTAACCTTGGAACCTGAGTTAAGTGATAGGTTGTAGTTTCATCCAATCTGATATATTTGACACCTCGAACCTGGCCCGGACGAGAACATCGGGTCTAGTACATGGTAATCTTACAACTTTATTAAAATGATAGGTTGAAGTTTCATCCAATCTAATATATTTTACACTTCGAACCTGGCCCAGACGAGAACATCGGGTCTGTATATGGTAATCGTGCAACCTGAGTTAAGTGATGGGTTGCAGTTTCATCCAATCTGATATATTTGACACCTCGAACCTCGCCCGGACGAGAACATCGGGTCTGTATATGGAAATATTGCAACCTGAGTTAAGTTATGGGTTGCAGTTTCATCCAATCTGATATATTTGACGCATCGAAATTGACCCGGCCATAACATCGGGTATGTATATGGTAATCTTGCAACCTGAATTCAGTGATTGGTTGCAGTTTCATCCAATCTGATATATTTGACACCTCGAATCTCGCCCGGACCAGAACATAGGGTATGTATATGGTAATCTTGCAACCTGAGTTAAGTGATGGGTTGCAGTTTCATCCAATCTGATATATTTGACACCTCGAACCTCTCCCGGACGAGAACATCGGGTCTGTATATGGTAATATTGCAACCTGAGTTCCGCGATAGGTTGCAATTTCATCCAATCTGATATATTTGACACCTCGAACTTGGCCCGGACCGGAACATCGGGTCTGTATATGGTAATCTTGAAACCTGAGTTCACTGATAGGATACAGTTTCATCCAATCTGATATGTTTGACACCTCGAATCTCGCCCCGACCAGAACATCGGGTATGTATATGGTAATCTAGCAGCATGAATTCAGTGATAGGTTGTAGTTTCATCCTATCTGATATATTTGACACCTCGAACCTAGCCCGAACAATAACATCGGGTCTAGTATATAATCTTGCAACCTGAGTTAAGTGATAGGTTGCAGTTTCATCCAATCTGATATATTTGACACCTCGAACCTCACCCAGATGAGAACATCGGGTCTGTATAAATGGTGATCCTGCAACCTGAGTTCAGTGATAGGTTGCAGTTTCATTTAATCTGATATATTTGACACCTCGAACTTGGCCCGGACCAGAACATCGGGTTTGTATATGGTAATCTTGCAACCTGAGTTAAGTTATAGGTTGCAGTTTTATCCAATCGGATATATTTGACACCTCGAACCTCGCCCGGACCAGAACATCGGGTATGTATATGGTAATCTTGTAACCTGAGTTAAGTGATAGGTTGCAGTTTCATCCAATCTGATATATTTGACACCTCGAACCTGGACCGGACCAGAACATCGGGTTTGTATATAGTAATCTTGCAACATGAGTTAAGTGATAGGTTGCAGTTTCATCCAATCTGATATATTTGACACCTCGAACATGGCCCGGACCAGAACATCAGGTATGTATATGGTAATATTGCAACCTGAGTTCAATGATAGGTTGCAGTTTCATCCAATCTAACATATTTGACATATCGAACCTGGCCCGAACGAGAACATCGGGTCTGTATATGATAATCTTGCAACCTGAGTTAAGTGATAGGTTGCAGTTTCATCCAATCTGATATATTTGACACCTAGAATATGGCTCGGACGAGAACATCAGGTTTAGTATATGGTAATCTTGCAACCTGAGTTAAGTGATAGGTTGTTGTTTCATCCAATATTATATATTTGACACCTCGAAGCTCGCCCGTACGAGAACATCGGGTTTGTATATAGTAATATTGTAACCTGAGTTCAGTGATAGGTTGCAGTTTCATCCAATCTGATATATTTGACACCTCGAAATTGGACCGGACCAGAACATCGGGTATGTATATGGTAATCTTGCAACCTGAATTCAGTGATTGGTTGTAGTTTCATCCAATCTGATATATTTGACACCTGAATCTCGCCCGGACCAGAACATCGGGTATGTATATGGTAATCTTGCAACCTGAGTTTAGTGATAGGTTGCAGTTTCATCCAATCTGATATATTTGACACCTCGAACCTGGCCCGGACGAAAACATCGGGTCTAGTATATGGTAATCTTGCAACCTGAGTTTAGTGATAGGTTGCCTTTTCATCCAATCTGATATATTTGATACCTAGAAATTGGCCCGGACCGGAACATCGGGTCTGTATATGGTAATCTTGCAACCTGAGTTCACTGATAGGATGCAGTTTCATCCAATCTGATATGTTTGACACCTCGAATCTCGCCCCGACCAGAACATCGGGTATGTATATGGTAATCTAGCAACATGAATTCAGTGATAGGTTGCAGTTTCATCCTATCTGATATATTTGACACCTCGAACCTGGCCCGAACAATAACATCGGGTCTAGTATATGGTAATCTTGCAACCTGAGTTAAGTGAAAGGTTGCAGTTTCATCCAATCTGATATATTTGACACCTCGAACCTCACCCAGACGAGAACATCGGGTCTGTATATATGGTGATCCTGCAACCTGAGTTAATTGATAGGTTGCAGTTTCATCTAATCTGATATATTTGACACCTCGAACTTGGCCCGGACCAGAACATCGGGTCTATATATGGTAATCTTGCAACCTGAGTTAAGTTATAGGTTGCAGTTTTATCCAATCGGATATATTTGACACCTCGAACCTCACCCGGACCAGAACATCGGGTATGTATATGGTAATCTTGTAACCTGAGTTAAGTGATAGGTTGTAGTTTCATCCAATCTGATATATTTGACACCTCGAACCTGGACCGGACCAGAACATCGGGTTTGTATATAGTAATCTTGCAACATGAGTTAAGTGATAGGTTGCAGTTACATCCAATCTGATATATTTGACACCTCGAACATGGACCGGACCAGAACATCAGGTATGTATATGGTAATCTTACAACCTGAGTTCAATGATAGGTTGCAGTTTCATCCAATCTAACATATTTGACATATCGAACCTGGCCCGGACGAGAACATCGGGTCTGTCTATGGTAATCTTGCAACCTGAGTTAAGTGATAGGTTGCAGTTTCATCCAATCTGATATATTTGACACCTAGAATCTGGCCCGGACGAGAACATCAGGTTTAGTATATGGTAATCTTGCAACCTGAGTCTCCGCACGATGAGCAACTGGTTTTGACATGATTTCCCACTTCCCCACTCTCTGATTCCAGCAACTGTCACACTTCATAGGATCATGGTGTTTTCAACTCCGACATTATAAGATGTCTCTGAATCCTGATTGAAAGAACAAGAATCGAATACTCGAACATTCGTCTAAAACAAGGGATTTCTCGACAAGGTCATACAGACAATCTTTCGTCTACACGAACTCATCGTCTGAGCAATCACTCTCAACTGAGTAAAATTCAATCATTCAGGACATACTTACGCTGAATTCACAACACACCTACAATCTCAGATCACCATTGATCTCACATATCTTCAGCTTCCCTCCTACAGATCAACCCATCCTCTCTGTGATCGAATTTAATCTGGATCGGCCATTGTTCTTGGTTTAGGCCGGAGTCCTATAGATTGATCTCTCGAACTTAAAGCACTCCCTTCTTGCAGTGCATCTGTGTGAGGTTCAACATTTCGCTCGGTTCAAGGAGTCTCCACACGGACGTCTCCTCAATTCTGTAAAAACCAGCAAATCGTTATTCCTCATCTACAGATTGGCGACCACAGTGGGAGATTAATCTCTCGGTTTCAATCTCAATCTTTCACAAGATGGTTGATCTTAGGTCACGCATGATCGCAGATCCTAACACAAATGATGCTAACATCAGCAACGACAATAATGATGATATTCCAGACCGATACTGGAGTAGATCCCCTGTTTGGTCGTTTCCCTAAGGAAATCATAGAAAACCTACCTACCATAGCTGATCTCATGAAGGTGCAAGAGACTCTTGCCAAGAATCAGACTGACATGGCTACAACACAGAAGGAGCTGTGCAATTATCTCAAAACTCTCACTGACAAGATGTCAGAGAAGACTCAAGAAAAGGGAAAAGAAAAAGAAACATCCTCATATGTTGATCCCGAAGTAGTTCCAACTCATACAGTGGATGACAGCAAAGCCCGTAAAGCTGCAGACGATCCATCAACAAAGGAATCATCGAATTACATTACTCAGGAAGATTTGGAACGTCTCTTGGAGAACCATGGAAAAGACAAGACACCACATGTCCATCGTCACCAACCTCCGTACCCTGCTTCTACACAAAGGATTCCTCTTCCAAAAGGTTATACCTCTCCAACCTTCACTTTGTATGACGGAACAGGAAATGCTCAGGAACATGTTTCTCGGTTCCTGGAAGCCTTGGGTGAACATGAACATAACCATGTTGTTCGCCTCAAAGAACTTTTAAAATCCTTGAAAAGCAGAGCATACACCTAGTACAACAACATCGCACCAGGAACTTTCAACAATTGGGGAGAAATGATTAACGCCTTCTACAGAAAGTAATTCTTTGTGTCAGAGCAAATTACTCTCTCTAATCTTGGAAGAATGTTTCAGAGGAGCAATGAACACACCAATGACTACGTGAAAAGATTCAGAGTCCAGGCCCTAGACTGTCATGATCCAAACGTCACGGAGTAACAAATGGTAGACTTGTGTATCAATGGTATGATCCCGGTCTACAGAGATTTATTGGAAAATATTCGTTTCCAGACCTTCTCAGAGATTCATGAAGCGGCGAAGAGATCGGCAACTACTGCACCCGCTTTACTGTAGAGAACAAAAGCTACAAAGGCTGAAGAACCGCGAGACACTCGAGGCAGAAAATCTCTGATCAACAAACAGTACAACCTCCAACCTTCCACAAATGTTGTCACAGAAGGGAGCAAATGTAAAGCAAAGTCACAACGCAAGCACGCTTATCCGGCTCCTCTGAAAGCACCAAAGAAAGATAACCAATCCTGAAATGCACAAACCTCGACCCGGCATCAATGAACGGGGAAATGATCGGACAAACTCAAACTTCTCTATTCTCATGAAGGAGTGATCGAGTTACTAGAAGTCTGGGTTCAAGATGGTGCAATCAAATTTTCGTTCATCAGGAGAGATCCAACTGATGAAGAAATAGAGAATCCCAGGTACTGTCACCTTCATAGATTCATCAATTATCCAACAAACAACTGCAATATTTTGAAGCACATTTTCAAAGATAAGGTTGATACAAAATAGCTTCAACTAGAGACTGAAGGAGTACACAAGAATCCTCCCCCAATCAGGACCTTTACACTCTCTGAGCAACCTATCAAAGAGGCAGCTCAATCCTTGGTCGAACATGAGTTGCTCTATTTATCGAAGGAACAAAGGAGAGACATGTTCACAGCACTGGATCACATCGTGTCAAGAAGTCCATTCCGGAAATACTTCTTGAGCCTCCAGCCACAGACCAAGAGATGTACGACTGGGGACTTCTTACCACAGTCATTCTCAGAAGAAACGAATTTGGAAAAACGTTGGTCGATGCTGGCACCGCCATCAACAACATTCCACTGAAAGCCATCGGATCCACAGGCATCACTCGACAAGAAGCTACTCATGCTCCCATATCAATCAGAGACCTTAAAGGAACGTGTCACAGTGTGATAGTTAAGGGCTATCCATTTCGGTTGCCTCTAGTATAGTAATTCTGTGAGTGTGAGTAGTCTGAGTGGGAGTGTTTGCTATTGGGTCGTTGTGACCATTTGATTTTGTTTAAGTGTCTTTCATCCGTTGGGTAGATTTAGGGTTAATGATAGGTTATTTAAGGTGTAAGAGAGGCTTATCTTCATCTCATCTGAAATTTAATGAAACTCAAAACCTTTGGCTGCGTTCTGATGAACACAGATTTGGCTCAATCCTCACGAATTTGAGATTTATCCTTCAATTTTATCACATTTTCGTTCTTCCTGATTAAAATTTGTTGTATTATCACAACAATTGGCATCAGAGCCGTTCTATCCACCTAAAATTTCATCAATTTTTTTTCCAATGACAATCAAAGATGTTAATGACAAAGTGGAGTCCAACACCGCTGCAATTGAAAAATTACAGGCAAACTTCATGAGTTTCTCCTCCGATCTGAGTTCAAAGTTTGATTTACTTCTCGCAAAGTTTGCTTCGATACCGGAATCATCTCATAATTCTCATACAAACCTTCAGGGTGGTAATCGATTTTCAAACTCTCATCAACATCAATATTTCGAGCTGAATGACATTGCACAAGAGGGTGACTATAGATGCCATCTATCTTGAGGGTACGGCTGAAACTTGGTTTTTAATTTTTCAAGTTAATCGACATAGAATTACTTGGCAGGATTTAGCTACCAATTTGTGTGCTCTATTTGAAAACCCTGTGGAAGAAAATTTTGTTGGCAGTTTCAATAAATTAGTTCAAACTACTTTTGTGGATGACTATTATGAAGAGTTTGAGCTGCTCAAAACATTGATGCTGAAAATGAATCCTACTCTTAGTGAAGAATACTTTGTTATGAGTTTTCTTAGTGGTTTAAAAGATGATATTGGCAAAACTATTTCTAAGTTTCATCCAAAATCATTAGCAGATGCTTTCTCACTCGCTAGATTACAAGAACAAAAAATAGCTCTCACATCAACTGCCAATAAGCCATTCACAAATTCTTTCAACTCTAACAGGCAATCCTCTTATAGTAATTTTCCTCCAAAACCCATTGTCACTTCTCCAAGGTCAGCTACTCTAACACCAAAACCTTATATCAACCCTCCCACCAAAATCACTTCACCAACTCCTACCATCAAAAGGCTTACACCTGAAGAAATGAATAGAAGGAGAGCTCAAGGTCTATGTTATAATTGTGATGAGGTGTATAAGACAGGGCATTTTTGTAAAGACAAACAAAATATTTTCATTCTACACATGGGCACTAATGATGCTCCAGACACTGAGGAAGAAGATGAAGTTTTTGAAGAGACTACTGAGTCTCCAATTCAATCTGATGTTGAAATTTCTTTACATGCTCTTACAGGCACTTCTACTGGTTACACAATTACAATCCATGGTATTCTCAAGGATAAAACAGTTTTCATTCTAATTGATTCTGGAAGCACCTCAGTTTCATTGATAGTTCTTTAGCAAGTTCACTACAATGCAACATGCAAGAAACTGATCCAATGGTAGTCACAGTTTCCAATGGCGACAAAACTTTAATCAAGGGAATTTGTCCACAAGTTAATTGGACCATGCAGAGCCACAAATTTGTGGAAAATCTCAGAGTACTTCCACTGGGGGGATGTGACATTGTGCTGGGAGAAGACTGGCTAAGAACTTTAGGTGATGTAATTTTTAACTTCTCTAAGCTGTGTATTTCTTTCAAGTACCTCAACAAGAAAATTACACTACAAGGTACAACCCCACAATGTTCCTTCTCCATGATGAGCAATGATGTAGCCAACAAGTTTTTGTACAGCAATTCTCATGGCTTGGTGGGCCACTTTTACTCAATTTCTTCTACCACACCCCAACCCACACCCCCTGAAATACTGCCATTACTTCAGGAGTTTGATGATATTTTTGCAGAGCCAACTCAGCTACCCCCTCAGAGGAGATTAGACCACAAAATTCCTTTACAACCAAACTCAATACCAGTAAATCAAAGAGCTTATAAATTCCCTTATATTCAAAAATATGTAGTGGAACTATTGGTCAAAGAAATGCTCAATTCTGAGATCATTCAACCTAGCCATAGCCCATCCGCATCACCAATTCTTTTGGTCAAAAAAAAAAAGACAACACATGGAGGTTTTGTGTTGACTATTGAAAACTGATCAGCATCACAGTCAAAGACAAATTCCCCATACCCATTATTGAAGAATTATTGGGTGAACTACATGGAGCTACTATCTTCACAAGAATTGATTTGAGAGCTGGATACCATCAAATCAGAGTACATCTCTCAGACATTTTCAAGACAGCTTTCAGAACTTATCAGGGCCATTATGAGTTCAAAGTAATGCCATTTGGTCTCACTAATGCACCAGCTACATTTCAAGCCTTAATGAATGAGGTATTTCATCCTGCCATGAGGAAATTTATTTTGGTCTTTTTTGATGACATTCTGATCTACAGCAAGACAATGTCTGACCATATTGAGCACCTCAAGTTTACTTTCTCACTACTGCGAAAACATCAACTGTATGCAAAACTTTCTAAATGTTGTTTTGGTCAATCATCTCTGGAATATTTGGGCCACATCATCACAGCTGAAGGTGTTTGTGCTGATCCAAGTAAAATTGCTTGTATGCAATCTTGGCCAACACCATCCAATTTAAGGGAGTTGAGAGGATTTCTTGGCCTTACTGGATATTACAGAAAAATTTATTAAAGATTATGGAGCAATCAGTAGACCTCTCATCGACCTCCTCAAGAAGAATTTTTTTTTTGGAACCACTCTGCTACTGTTGCTTTTGAAAACCTCAAAACTGCAATGATTCATACCCATGTATTCGCCCTACCAGATTTTACCAAGACTTTTGTGGTTGAAAGTGATGCTAATGATGCTTGTATTGGAGCAGTTTTAGTTCAAGAAGAGAGGCCAATTGCTTAATTTAGCAAACCATTGGGACCAAGAGCTGCAACAATGTCAACTTATGAAAAGGAACTTCTTGTTATTGTTCTAGCTGTCCAAAGATGGAGACAATACCTACAGGGCACCAAATTCATTATCAAGACTGAGCATCAAAGCTTAAAGTACTTATTGGAACAGAAGATCACAACCACATTCCAAAGGAGCAAAGGCTATATCGATAATCATGGTTCTAGCCCTTTTCGGTCCCTGGAGCAACTCCAACCATAGTATCGGCATCAACAAGGATATGTGGAGCAACTCCATTCATAGTCTCAGCATCAACAAGAACATCTGGAGAAAATTCAGTCGTGGTCTCAGGAGCAACATCCTCATGACAAGGCTTCATCAATTAACCATTCTCTGAAGTGTTGCACATGAAGCGGACTTCTCCAATAACTAATGATTGATATCAAGATGTGTATACATGATAACATGTTCACATGAAAGTCTTCCCAAAGCTTACACGACGAGCGGGCACAATCCCAAGTCTTCTACAAGATGTTCTCATCACCTCTACAAATGAGATAAAATACATTTCGGGCCATGGGTTTATAAAAACATACCTGTTGATGGTGGTTTTTAGCTTAGGGTTAAAATCGTAAAACCTTAATCTGACATGACGTCACTAAGACCAATAGCGCATTTATTGAATCATTCAACACGCCTACGTAAGAATTACCAGGTTACCTTTTTTTACATATATATATGTGTCATGTTCCACGGTAGAACCCTTAGTATTGACCGACATCACCTTCGTACACCAAACCCTAAATTTTTACACTACCGTCCCAATGGCAAACCATGCCAGCCACATCTCCACGCCAAGGCATGTCAACCATGCCAACCGCACCACCGTGCCAATGGCAAACCATGCCAGCCACGTCTCCGCGACAAGGCATGCCAACCATGCCAACCACGTCTCCGCGCCAAAGCATGCCAACCATGCCAGCCGCGCCACCGTGCCAATGGAAAACCATGCCAACCAGGTCTCCGCGCCAAGGCATGCCAACCATGCCAGCCGCACCACATGTGCCAATGGCATGCCGTGCCAGCCACACCTCCGCGCCAAGGCATGCCAACCATGCCACCGCGCCACCGTGCCAATGGCAAACCATACCAGCCACGATTCCATGTCAAAGCCATGCGGCCCATCTACATGCCGCTGGATGCCAAAACGAAGGGTTGCAACAATAAACGGCCACGCTTCCATCTGAGATGCAGATCTTAGCCGTCCAAGCTCGCCAGCCAACGCATGGTAACCTTTGGCCCAATGCCGAAACACTAGTTTTGTCCACGCCAAGGCATGCAGACCATGCCACATGTGCCAATGGCATGCCGTGACGGCCACCTTGCCACGCCTAAACCATACCATGTCGGCCTTCCCTTTACGGCTTCCAAAACGAAGGCGTGCGATACTCGACGGCCACCTTCTATCTTAGATGCAAATCATAGACGTCCAAGGTCGCCATCCAATGCATGGTAACCTTTGTCCCAACGCCAAAACCTTAGTTTTGGCCACGCCTAAACCGCGCCAAGGCATGCCGACCATGCCACATGTTCCAATGGCATGTCGTGCCAGCCACCTTGACGCGCCTAAACCATACCATGTCGACCTTCCCTTTACGGCTGCCAAAACGAAGGTGTGCGACAATCAACGTCCACCCTTACATCTTATATGCAAATCTTAGCCGTCCAAGGTCACCAACCAACGCATGGTAACCTTTGGCCCAACGCCAAAACCGCGCCAAGGCATGCCGACCATGCCACATGTGCCAATGGCATGTCGTGCCAGCCACTTTGCCGTGCCTAAACCATACCATGCCGGCCTTCCCCTCACAGCTGCCAAAACGAAGGCGTGCGACAATCAATGGCCACCCTTCCATCTTAGATGCAAAACTTAGCCGTCCAAGGTCACCAACCAATGCATGGTAAACTTTGGCCCAACGCCAAAACCCTAGTTTTGGCCACGCCTAAACCGAGCCAAGGCATGTCGACCATGCCACATGTACCAATGGCATGTCGTGCCAGCCACCTTGTTGCGCCTAAACCATACCATGTCGGCCTTCCCTTCACGGCTTCCAAAACGAAGGCTTGCAACAATCGACGGCCACATTTCCATCTAAGACGCAGATATTAGCCGTCCAAGGTTACCAGCTAATGCAAGGCAACCTTTTGTATTGACGCCAAGCCCTAATTTTGGTCGCGCCCAAGTAATGCCAAAACCCTAGCTTTTGGCCACGCCTAAACTAGGCCATATTAAAGCCATGCCGTCGATGCTTTCATGCCGCTGCTACCAAACGAAGGGTTGCAATAATCAACGGTTACCCTTCCTCTCAAGATGCAAAATCTCGACCGTCGAAGGTCACCACCGAGCCGGCAAGTCTCCCAAGCTCAACTTGCCAAACAACAGCAACATGCTACATGTTTTCCACGAAAACACTCGAGACATAAACACATGTCACAAATTGGGGGATTCTCATTGGGTATTGGTTTGGCGGTTTATAGCGTGCGGCGTACACTACGCCCGTTACAAGACAATGTCATAAGGATGAGGCGGTTAGTAAATACAGGGAGTAATGGTAAAACGCTTTCTTTTATGGAACATCAATTCTAGGCATTACCGGTTACCACCTCCTCTCATTTACTCATCCGTTTTCCATTTCTTACGAGACCAGAGTACGTTTCACTTCGACTTGTATAAATAGGTCTTACCTATTTCCACCGAAGAACAAGTGCTGGTGAGGAGCATACAACACTCAGAAAACGTTTGCTAGCTTCCCCTCTGTTAGCTTCCCACTTTCTGATGCAAGTCACAAAACAACTACTCTACATGGATCAACAATTCTGGTCTCAACACTCTCTTTGCTTCCCTCCCCAAAACCACCCTTCTCCTCCTCTTTGTGACCGAAGCAAGTCTAGAACGGCCATTTATTGGTTTAGACCGGATTTGTACAGATTGATCTCTTGAATCTAAAGTACTCCCTTGCAGTACATTGTTTAGGGTTTAGACTCGTTTCTCACCCACACATACGAAATTACCGAAATCAACAGAAACAGTTTTTACCCTCAAACAATTGGCGACCACAGTAGGAGATTGATCTTTCGGTTACAATGTCAACTTTCAATCCTCGATCTCATATTTCGACCCAGACGTCAGGACGGTAGAATCCAAATGACCCTCCCAGGGATCGACGGCTCAGTTACCAGACGTCCTGGTTACCAGTCATGACACAACAAGGGATGACTGGGGACTTTCCACAGTCACGGCGGTGCTTCCCACAAAACTCGGTCTTACACCCGGGATATTCCTTTTCATCAGGAGATCCGGATAACCGAGTAAGTCTTGCTAGACAAAATACATGGTCTACTACTTCAAATCTTCACAGGGGAGATAAAAAACCGATAGCCATATTTTTCCCGTGTTTCATGCTTTCTGCTATCGCACAACATTCACAATTCCATGACTTCCCTGGGGTACTCATGCCACTTATATTCATAACCAAAAACATCAATATTCTAAAACAGTTCATTCCAAATAATAATCCAAAACCCTCAGGGGTAATACTTGTCTATCATACCAAAAATCCAGAAAATCAAAACCATAAACCAAGCGCTTTGTTTTCCTTTCAAAAAAACAAAAAAAAAACAGTCACCTACTCGTACGTGCCTACTTTGCATAATAATGATTACCCGTCACTATTCATGAGGTAGCCGACGTTACTATGGTGATATTCGAAGAGGAATTGTTTATGAAGAAGTGTTTCTATAAGTTTATGAAAGGCGTACCCACAGCTAGGGTTTACACCAGTTCAGAAGAACAATATTTCTACAGTTTTATGGAAGGCATACATATGGCTAGGGTTTGCACCAACACAAGAAAAAAAATTAAAAGAGAAACGCTGGAGTACATAGATGAAATATGCTTGCCCACTTTATTGCTACTGCGCTACCGCTAACACCAGGACGTGGGAACAAAGATACCAGATAAAAAGGAGAGCCAGCCCCTTTCATACGCATACACACTTTTGGAATTTGAATAAGGAAATGATTTCCTATTTGAGCTACGTATGGAAAGAGGCAACTGGGCCCGCAAGAACAAGTTCGCGCCACGCCAAGCCAGCGTCGTGCCAAGCCAACAGTCCGCGCCATACCAAATCCAAGCCAGCATCCACGCCAGTCCAGCGCCCATTCCAACTGATCCAACGCTAAAAACTTGCATCTTTCCAGCGCCAGCAGCTTGCATCCTTCCAGCACTAACATCTTTCATATTTACAGCATCTTTCCAGTGCCAGCAACTTGCATCATATCCAGCGCTAACAGCTTGCATCTTTACAGCAGCTTGCATCTTCCCTGCGCCAGCAGCTTGCATCCTTCCATCGTTTCTCTTGAACGCCCAGTAGAAGGGAACCAGAAATCTAATTTCATTACATGAAAATATCAGGAACGACTTCTCTGAAATCGAAGCAAAGAAAAATCAGCAACCCCCCTGAGTTCACAAAGAATCTTTTCCCTGTCAGGAGATGCATGATTTCTGGGGACTTCGCCCCCAAAATCGTGCATTCTATGATGAAACCTTTATGTGAGATTCTATATTTTCCCAAGGAGCAACTTCAAGGCATATTTGTAGCCCTCAACCACACTGCATCAGGGAAGCAGATGTTTCCAACCAGAGAAGCCGTTCCCAAAACCCAACCTCTCCTGGAAAGCACGATTGATAGATGGAACTGGGGACTCCTAACCATTGTTCGTTTGAAGGGTGTCCAGTTTGATAGCACACTGATTAACGCAGCTGCTCCGCTTCAATATCCTCCAGCAGCGAATCCGCTTCAACGATCACTCCGACAGCCGCTCCGCTTCAACGCTCGCTCCAGCAACCGCTCCATTTCAGCGTTCTCTCCATAAGCTTCTCCAGGATCCGAAGACGAGGCTTCAGCGTTCGACTTCTTAAGTTTCAACATCTTCTCCAAGAGTCGAAGCTGCTTCAACGACGCTTCTTCCTGTAAAGGGTCGTACCACCACGCTCCCCATGTCAAGGATCATGATCACAACCAACCAATCTTCGTAGTCATGGACAGTTTGCTCGCTTACGCATTCATCCAATCCTTTTACTTCCCAAATGCCCGTACAACTCCAGCCAATCCTTTTACTTCCATGGATACCCATACAATTCCAGCCAACCTACTTTGTTACCACGACAATGTAGTCTCTTCTTGATTACATCTGCTACCAAGAATTGTTCCCGCTCATTTGTTGATACCTGATCGAAAATTAGATAGTGGTAAATAAGGTTGTCGTTCACTCGGACTTTGTTGAATTGATTCTAGGCTTAAATATAAAAATACTAAAATAAGAAATTATATACAAAATATTGTCACAGGATGAAGAATTTACTGGGACTCAGGATTTCATTGTTTTTCATATTCAAGTGGTTCAGAAAATAATCCTAGGCAATTATAGCTCAAAATAAAAGTAATATTTACTCTATTCTTTGCCAAAGTAGATTTCATAAAACATTATTTGTAAGTTGTGAGCATGACGCATCAAAAGTAATTAAAACTAAGCATGCGACATCAGACAAAATAACAAATAATTAATAGAAATCATAAAAAAATTAAATTATATGCAAATAGTTATAAAATAATTAATTTAATTACCACATGGGTGAAAAAAAACTTCCTCCGTTGTCCCAGTGATGGGTTCTAGCTCCGCATGGTGAAAACACACTCAAAAATATAACTCATAACTCAAATGATGCTTTTATAAATGGAAAACTAATAAAACAGAAGTTCGCAACGCTTTGTTGGCGTTACAGAAACTACTGTTACAATTACACTTCTGAACAATTGTTGCAAGGAAACAGTTACAGTATACGATAAAAGAATAGTGTTGTTGTCACTGTTTATATGTCGCTGCAAAGACTGTTGCAAAACCGTGAATAAACCACGGTTTATTAACGACAGACTTTGACAGCTTATTTTTCTTCGTCTTCTTCTCTTCCTGCAGGTGCAGAAAGCTCTGCAACTTCTTGTTCTTCACTCTGTTCTCGCCCCCAATCACTCCATAACCTTTCTCCTGCTTCCACAATCTCTTTTATACTCAACAGACCCATCCAATCTCCACAATAACTCAATATTATTCGAGAATATTTTCTTTATTTTTTTCTTCAAGTCACGGGATTTACTTTCTTTTTATTTCTTCTCACGCATCTGTTTGCGTTGAATTCTTCCAAGCACGTTGATTACTCGTCTCAGATGACGCTAACACGCAGCAGATATACGCTAACATCCCAAAACAACACCTTCCCGTTGAAACAGAATATCTCCGGTTTATCTTCTTTCCTTTAAACTTCCAAAGCCAACCAGAATTCCCGATATATCTTCTTTTATGTTCTACACTTCCACACGTCACTGAGTTGGCAAAGAAATCTCTTTCAATCAATAGAATATAATCCAGAGAGTAAAATCTTCTCTCACAGTTCACGTATATCCCATGATCAAATCCAGAATATCAAGTATTTATCACGTGAAATCTTCTTATTTTATCGATTTTAACTTGCATACCATTCCTGTTTTAATGCAACAGGATATTCCCAAATCAATTCCAGCGAAAAATCCCAACAAATCAGCCCAGAAATCAACACAGGAAGTTACGGAATCTGAAATTATTTTCCCGCCAAAATGTATTCTTTAAACAGTGATGAAGATGGTGATGATTGCCCCTTATCCAGTGATAGGGTGAGGTTAGCAGTTGCCGCCTGGCGTGAAAATAGTAATTGAGGTACCCCTCAGTAATTGAGTGCTCCTTATCCAAATTAGGGTTTCATTTAACATGTGTCCCCCAGAGTACAAAAACCACTTTTCGAGCAACTTTCTCCATAAGAGATTATTTCACAAAAACACCTACAAACAAGTTTATTAGTGATAAAATGAGTCTCAGCTAATGTATTTATGGGTGAAAATGCTTCGCACTTTCGTGCTCATCAAATTCCCCCAAACTTACATTTTGTTGGTCCTCGAGCAAAACAGAAAACTGACCCGCTACGCAGCTGGTCATATAATAGGAGTAAGAGAGAGACCCGCTACACAGCTGGTCATATCAAAAAAAAATTTAGACCCGCTACACAGCTGGTCATAACATGCAAGAAAAAAGAAAAGACCCGCTACACAGCTGGTCATAATTTTTTTTTTTTAAGACCCGCTCAACAGCTGATCATGATTTGCAATAAAACTCCTGAAACACTAAAGTAAAAAGTTAACCAATCCCCCACACTTAAACATTACATTGTCCTCAATGTAATTGAGTCATCCAACGCAAAACTTAAGATGGGGAATTCATAATGCAAAAAGTAAACGAAAATATAAAAATAAATAAAATAAAAGTACACCTAATGGAATATACAGAAAGGATCTCCATAAACTAACAACCTTAAAATTTGGGGATCAACCCAAAATACAACATTTATAAATGACAGCTTCACACTTTTGTTATGAAAAAGTGAAAACGCTGAAACTATCAAAAACCAAGATTTACCCCTAAACCAAGTTTTTACTGCACAAGGAAGTGCGTAAAGAACAAAATATGGGGATTCTATTGAGACTGGGGAATTATCAATCGGCTCATGCACTGTATCAGGAATAGGCAAGTCCTTTGGGTATTTAGATGCAAAGTACTCCAATAAAATTTTAGAAGCACACAATTCTAACCCTAAATTAGGTAACTTTTGGAAGTCTAGGGGTCTAGAAACAACCTCTAAGTTCGGTGAATTATCTTGTGAGATAGATTCATCTATGGAATTAGGCAAATCATATACACAATCATCCACAGGGTCATCTACAAATTCTGTCTGGAATGGAGAGTTACTACAAGACTGATCATCACCATCATTAAATAATTTTTGGTATTCCAGAATTCTCAATCTTTGTTCCAAACTAGGTGGTGTATATTTGTAATACTTCTCATATATCATTAGAGGAGATTCTTCACTTACCTCATGTGGAGCAGAAACTTCATACCATTGCCTACGCTTATATTCATCAAGCGTCATCTCAGATGAGGTTTCCTGATAATTTGACTTTCTACACTTATATTCCGCTAGCGTCATCATAGGTGACGTCTCCTCAGAAGAAGTCGTCATCCTCAAAAAGTCCCAGAAAAGAAATACAAAAAGAAACGCATAAAAAGTAAAAAAGAAAAAAGAAAAACTACCTGTACAAAATAAAAATAAACCTAAAAATTAATCTAAAAACAAATCCGCGTCGGCGGCGCCAAAAATTGATCGATAGTGGTAAATAAGGTTGTCGTTCACTCGGACTTTGTTGAATTGATTCTAGGCTTAAATATAAAAATACTAAAAATGAGAAATTATATACAAAATATTGTCACAGGATGAAGAATTTACTGGGACTCAGGATTTCATTGTTTTTCATATTCAAGTGGTTCAGAAAATAATCCTAGGCAATTATAGCTTAAAATAAAAGTAATATTAACTCTATTCTTTGCCAAAGTAGATTTCATAAAACATTAGTTGTAAGTTGTGAGCATGACGCATCAAAAGTAATTAAAACTAAGCATGCGACATCAGACAAAATAACAAATAATTAATAGAAATCATAAAACAATTAAATTCTATGCAAATAGTTATAAAAGAATTAATTTAATTACCACATGGGTGAAAAACAACTTCCTCCATTGTCCCAGTGATGGGTTCTAGCTCTACATGGTGAAAACACACTCAAAAATATAACTCATAGCTCAAATGATGCTTTTATAAATGGAAAACCAATAAAACAGAAGTTCGCAACGCTTTGTTGGCGTTACAGAAACTACTGTTACAATTACACTTCTGAACAATTGTTGCAAAGAAACAGCTACAATATACGATAAAAGAATAGTGTTGTTGTCACTGTTTATATGTCGCTGTAAAGACTGTTGCAAAACCGTGAATAAACCACGGTTTATTAACGACAGGATTTGACAGCTTATTTTTCTTCGTCTTCTTCTCTTCCTGCAGGTGCAGAGAGCTCTGCAACTTCTTGTTCTTCACTCTGTTCTCTCCCCCATCCCCCAATCACTCCATAACCTTCCTCCTGCTTCCACAATCTCTTTTATACTTAACAGACCCATCCAATCTCCACAATAACTCAATATTATTCGAGAATATCTTCTTTATTTTTTTCTTCAAGTCACGGGATTTACTTTCTTTTTATTTCTTCTCACGCATCTGTTTGCGTTGAATTCTTCCAAGCACGTTGATTACTCGTCTTAGATGACGCTAACACGCAGCAGATATACGCTAACTTCCTAAAACAACACCTTCCCGTTGAAACAGAATATCTCCGGTTTATCTTCTTTCCTTTAAACTTCCAAAGCCAACAAGAATTCTCAATATATCTTCTTTTATGTTCTACACTTCCACACGTCTCTGAGTTGGCAAAGAAATCTCTTTCAATCAATAGAATATAATCCAGAGAGTAAAATCTTCTCTCACAGTTCACGTATCTCCCATGATCAAATCCATAATATCAAGTATTTATCACGTGAAATCTTCTTATTTTATCGATTTTAACTTGCATACCATTCCTGTTTTAATGCAACAGGATATTCCCAAATCAATTCCAGCGAAAAAATCCCAACAAATCATCCCAGAAATCAACACAGGAAGTTACGGAATCTGAAATTATTTTCTCGCCAAAATGTATTCTTTAAACAATGATGAAGATGGTGATGATTGCCCCTTATCCAGTGATAGGGTGCGGTTAGCAGTTGGCGCCTGGGGTGCAAATAGTAATTGAGGTGCCCCTTAGTAATTGAGTGCTCCTTTGCCAAATTCGGGTTTCGTTTAACATGTGTCCTTCAGAGTACAAAAACCACTTTTCGAGCAACTTTCTCCATAAGAGCTTATTTCACAAAAACACCTACAAACAAGTTTATTAGTGATAAAATGAGTCCCAGCTAATGTATTTATGGGTGAAAATGCTTCGCACTTTCGTGCTCATCAATACCAGCCAGAGCTTCACCACAGCAACAATCACTACAAAGATGGAAACATGTAAACCATACTTGAGAACTGACGATATACACGGAATCCGTTCACTGTCAAAGCTCAGGAGACACAGTCAACCAAAAGGCCATAGTCGCAACAAGGTCATCTACTCTTCAAGGGTGCAGCGTAAGAATATCATCACCTCTCTGTCTAGAAGACGCCTTCAACACTTTACGAGGCCGCGGAGGATCCCAAGCCTGCTCAGAGGAAAACAACTTCAGAAACTGAAGAAAAATGCGACTGGGGACTTCTCTTCGCAGTCCATCGACGACCATCAAAGACTCATGAGATAACTCCAGATACGCGGCAGAAACATTTTCTTGAAGAAACATAGGATCCATGATAAACAACATAACTCTCTCATTCCTACATCTTCGCTATCCAGAATATTTCGTCCATGCGATATCCTGAGCATCCCAGCGTCACATCCAGAAGAGTACGATAAGCTTGTATCAAATCACGTGGACGTGGATTCAAGGCGATGCAATGAAAATAGGATACACATGGGGACTACCAGCATGAGACGCTTTCACTCCCCTCAACCAGGTTATTTCTGATTTCAACATCATCATTGTCGAAGTTTCACGAGCCGCAGGAATTTCTCAACACGAAGCCGTACATGTACACCGAAGACTTCAAGAGCACTCCACAAAGATACATTCACATATTCATCCATGCCATCGGATCAAACCGAAGTATAACTGGGGACTTCTTACCACATCTCATTCCATACGATAGTCCAAGATTCAGAAGATGGTTCGAAGGATGTCGCTTGGAACAAAGTCCTGGAAGACTTGATAGCAGAACACCGGCAACGGAACGTCTCCCTATTTCATCCGGGGGCGCCAGAAGTTTTCGACCATACAATCATTCACAGTACATCATCATCACGATCAGAAGGTCCAGGCACTGAACAACCTAAAGACGAGGATGCACCGACACCGCAAACACAATCTCCAAGATTAACCCTGACATGATCGTTGCCGAGCATATATTCCATCCATCCGTCCCAAGAATGCAATGGAGTTTGGTAAATTTTGGAATCCACTGGAGAGACACTGCAGACGAAAGCGCGGATACAAACGAGAAACAGAAAACAGAAGAAGGTCAATACCTCTTTTCATACTGACGGAGTTTCTAGAGTTTTGCATAGAATAAAGTTCCCTTCTTGCTCCGTGAACGGGACATATGACTCGGCGCCACTATGCTAGCCTGGGCCCGCAACATCCCTCCTGAATTCTTCCTGAGTTTCACTGTCGGGCCGTTTTCACCTCCTAAACAAGCTCAAAACCTAAATATTCCCGTGTAAGGAGATAGGAAATTCTTTTCCGGTCATATGGAGGGGCTGACCGTAAAAATCCGAGTTCGTACGAGAATTCTGCAACGATTTTAGTAAGGAGCGCTAATTAGGGTTTCGGCATCCAAACCCTGATTTCGACAAAGTTGCCAGGCGCCATCACTGCCATTTGATAACCGAAGTTCCAGCGTCATCACCATCGTTTGGTAGCCGAAGTTCTGAAACCAGTTTACACCATTCTATGGACTGAAGACAGTTTTCACCATTCTGCTCACCGAAGCCAGTTTCCTCCATTCCAAGCCGAACAACGCCTGCGGCTCCCATTCCAAGCCGAAAATCTACATCTCACCACTTCACGGTCTAGCCAGCAACACCACGAGTAGAATCTATGCAAGGCCTCCAACAAGAGAATCACGAACTCTCCTTACCTCTCGAAAAAGGTTAGTCGGGTCTTCTTGACCATCTTTTCACGACTTGTCATTTCGATTTTGTCCTCGCATGTCACCATCTTATGCTTACCTCGCAACAATGCTCATGTTCCGAGCTAAGCAGGGGACTTAATGTTGATGGTGGTTTTTAGCTTAGGGTTAAAATCGTAAAACCTTACATCTGACATGACGTCACTAGGACCACTAGTGCATTTATTAAATCATTCAACACGCCTACGTAAGAATTACCTGGTTACCTTTTTTTTTTTACATATATATGTGTCATGTTCCACGGAGAACCCTTAGTATTGACCGACATCACCTTCATACACAAAAACCTAAATTCTTACATAACCGTGCCAATGGAAAACCATGCCAGCCACGTCTCCGCGCCAAGGCATGCCAACCATGCCATCCGCACCACCGTGCCAATGGCAAACCATGCCAGCCACGTCTCCGCGCCAAGGAATGCCAACCATGCCAGCCGTACCACCATGTCAACCACGTCTCCGTGCCAAAGCATGCCAACCATGCCAGCCGCGCAGCCGTGCCAGCCACATCTCCGCGCCAAGTCATGCCAACCATGCCAGCCGCACCACCAGGCCAATGGAAAACCATGCCATCCACCTCTCCGCGCCAAAGTATGCCAACCATACCAGCCGCGCCACCGTGATAATGGCAAGTCGTTACAACCACATCTCCGTGCCAAGGCATGTCAACCATGCCAGCCGCACCACCGTTCCAATGGCAAACCATGCCATCCACGTCTCCGCGCCAAGGCATGCCAACCATGCCAGCCGCGCCACCG
>NC_039363.1:30547098-30765269 GCF_003573695.1 Papaver somniferum | reverse complement strand
CAATGGCATGCCGTGCCAGCCACATCTCTGCGCCAAGGCATGCCAGCCGCACTACCGTGCCAATGGAAAACCATGCCAGCCACGTCTCCGCGCCAAAGCATGCCAACCATGCCAGCCGCGCCGCCGTGCCAGCCACATCTTTGCGCCATGTCATGCCAACCATGCCAGCCGCACCACCGTGCCAATGGAAAACCATGCCATCCATGTCTCCGCGCCAAATCATGCCAACCATGCCAGACGCGCTACCCTGCCAATGGCAAGCCGTGCCAGCCACATCTCCGCGCAAAGGCATGTCAACCATGCCAGCCACACCATAGTGCCAATGGCAAACTATGCCAGCCGCGCCACTGTGCCAATGGAAAACCATGCCAGCCGCACCACATGTGCCAATGACATGCCGTGCCAGCCACACCTCCGCGCCAAGGCATGCCAAGCATGCCAGCTACACCACATGCCAATGGCAAACCATCCCAGCCACGATTCGATGCCAAAGCCATGTCGGCCCCGCTACATGCCGCTGGCTGCCAAAACGAAGAGTTGCAACAATCAACGACCACCCTTCCATATGAGATGCAGATCTTAGTCGTCCAAGGTCGCCAACCAACGCATGGTAACCTTTGGCCCGACGCCAAAACCCTAGTTTTGGCCACACCTAAATCGCGTCAAGGCATGCCGACCATGCCACATGTGCCAATGGCATGCCGTTCCAGCCACCTTTACGCGCCTAAACCATACCATGCCGACCTTCCCTTTACGGCTGCCAAAACGAAGGCGTGCGACAATCAACGGCCACCCTTCCATCTTAAATGCAAATCTTAGTCGTCCAAGGTCGCCAGCCAACGCATGGTAGCCTTTGGACCAATGCCAAAACCCTAGTTTTGGCCACGCCTAAACCGCGCCAAGGCATGCCGACCATGCCACATGTGCCAATGGCATGCCATGCCAGCCACCTTGACGCGCCTAAACCATACCATGGCGGCCTTCCCTTTACGTCCATCAAAACGAAGGCATGCGATAATCAACGACCACCCTTCCATCTTAGATGCAAATCTTAGCCGTCCAAGGTCACAAACCAACGCATGGTAACCTTTGGCCCAACGCCAAAACCGCGCCAAGGCATGACGACCATGCCACATGTTCCAAAGGCATGTCGTGCCATCCACCTTGCCGCACCTAAACCATACCATGCGGCCTTCCTCTCACGGATTCCAAAACAAAGGCGTGTGACAATCAATGGCATCCCTTCCATCTTAGATGCAAATCTTAACCGTCCAAGGTCACCAACCAACGCATGGTAACCTTTGGCCCAACGCCAAAACCCTAGTTTTGGCCACGCCTAAACCGCGACAAGTCATGTTGACCATGCCACATGTGCCAATGGCATGCCGTGCCATCTACCTTGCCGCGCCTAAACCATACCATGCGGGCCTCCCCCTCACGGCTGCCAAAACGAAGGTGTGCGATAATCAACGGCCACCCTTCCATCTTAGATGCAAATATTAGTCGTCCAAGGTCACCAACCAACGCATGGTAACCTTTGGCCCAACGCCAAAACCCTAGTTTTGGCCACGCCTAATCCGCGCCAAGGCATGCCGACCATGCCACATGTGCCAATGGCATGCTGTGCCAACCACCTTGCTGCGCCTAAACCATACCATGTCGTCCTTCCCTTCACGGCTTTCAAAACGAAGGCTTGCAACAATCGACGGCCACATTTCCATCTAAGACGCAGATATTAGTCGTCTACCAGCTAACGCAGGGAAACCTTTTGGCTCGACGCCAAGCCCTAGTTTTGGTCGCGCCCAAACAATGCCAAAACCTTAGATTTTGGCCACGCCTAAACTAGGCCATATTAAATCCATGCTGGCCATGATTTCATGCCACTGGCTACCAAATTAAGGGTTGCAATAATCAACGGCTACCCTTCCTCTCAAGATGCAAAATCTCGACCGTCGAAGGTAACCACCGACACGGCAAGTCTCCCAAGCTCAACTTGCCAAACAACAGCAACATGCTACATGTTTTCTATGAAAACACTCGAGACATCAACACATGTTACAAACTGGGGGATGCTCATTGGGTATTGGTTTGGAGGTTTACAGCGTGCGGCGTACACTACGCCCGTTACAAGACAATGTCATAAGGATGAGGCGGTTAGTAAA
The DNA here is from genome assembly GCF_003573695.1 of Papaver somniferum. Lineage (NCBI taxonomy): Eukaryota > Viridiplantae > Streptophyta > Magnoliopsida > Ranunculales > Papaveraceae > Papaver > Papaver somniferum. The sequence goes on along the minus strand of NC_039363.1, from coordinate 30,763,107 downwards.
TACAGGGAGTAATGGTAAAACACTTTCTTTTATGGAACATCAATTTCAGGCTTTACCGGTTACCACCTCCTCCCATTAACTCATCCGTTTTCCATTTCTTACGAGAACATAGTACGTTTCACTTCGACTTGTATAAATAGGTCTTACCTATTTCTACCGAACAATAAGTGCTGGTGAGGAGCATACAACACTCAGAAAATGTTTGTTAGCTTTCCCATCTGTTAGATTCCCACATTCTGATGCAAGTCACAAAACAACTACTCTTCCAGGATCAACTATTCTTGTCTCAACACTCTCTTCGCTTCCCTCCCCAAAACCAACCCTTCTTCTCTTGTTTGTGACGGAAGCAAGTCTGGAACGGCCATTTCTTGGTTTAAGCCGGATATGTACAGATTGATCTCTTGAATCTAAAGTACTCCCTTGCAGTACATTGTTTAGGGTTTAGACTCGTTTCTCACCCACACACCCGAAATTACCGAAATCAGCAGAAACCGTTTTCACCCTCAAACAATACCAAAAGGGCGCATCAATCAGACATACGAGCTGAAAGATATGGCCTTTACCGTCAGGTCTACGAAATCTGAAAGGCCAGAAGAGTGGTTGTAACCAGAAGTCACCACTATCTACGAAAGACATGGAGTCATGGATATACCAATAAGAAATGCGAAACAAAATGATAACAATCCAAGTCTTACCTATTACATGTCACTAGTTGTAGTGATTATAACGTCAGAATTTTGAAAACTTGCTCGTTCCCTCAAACCTGCAAAGACGAGCAAAATTCATTATTCAAAATCATGACTTGATTTTCATAAAACCGTGAACAACCTACATGAATTTTAACATCCACTAGTTTTCAAAAACTATACAGACGTCCATTCTACAATTGTGAAAACTCACATAGAGACATTATTACAACAAGTATAATAATCTACTTTCAACAGTTGTTCATAATCAAAGCATGATTTTACAAAATATATAAATATTTAACGTGAAATTCACGTAAACTTGAAAAATATATCTATATATTTTTGCTCCCTCGCACAAGCATTTGTCTTTTGAAGCGAGAGTATATTTTCAAATATTTCTGAAAGCTTGAAGATAAAAAAAATTCATGAAAGCTCATAAACAAAATTTTATTACGAACAGACGCACGTCTATTAAAAAGAAAAAAAAACTTTTCTCTCGTACGAGCATCCACCTTTGAAACGAGAGTTTATTCCACTTTGTGAAATCTCATATACTTAAAAAAAAAATTGGTTCTCGTGAAAGCTCATAGACAAAATTTTATATCATCAGGCTGAGGTCCATTTTGTTTGTTCCTTAAACTAACAAACGAACGAGCGTCTGTTCCTAAAACAAGGATTTATTTTCTTGGGACCGGACCCATGAATCCTAAATCAATCTAGGTTTGATCACCAAATCATCAGTACTACACCAATTTGCGCTCGATGCTCTATCATGCTACTGGGATCTTCGTTCAAGCCGTGGTTCGCTCGCGCGATCGAAAATACGGTAACATCTTATCTTACGACTAAGTTCAATTACTTATTTCGTTTATAACTGGAAAATCACCATTCAATGCTGACTGAGGAACATGACTATTCCTCACTAAGCAGGGGACTTAATGTAGATGGTGGATTTTCGACAAGGGAAAAATCGTAAAACCATAATTATACATACTCCAGATCCGGCAATAGGATGAGTATTGAAACTCGTGTCTCTCAATAAAGCGTGAAAGCTCATGCCATAAAATCTCTGACTGAGAAGGCTGTCTCTCAGAGTATATGTAGATGTGTAGTCTCCCAGCTGAGACCACGGCATATCTCATGAATACTGAGCAATTTTCGTAATTATTTCTATATAGAATCGAAAGATTGGACGGCTCCTAGATAGCGTGCCTGCTAGTATAGAGCAACAACGTCTTCAGAATGCAACCAGGTTTTCCCTGACTATATAGGAGAAATATGACACTCCAGCAAGTTCATATTGCTCAACTCTCAGATAATTAATGCTCCTAGATAGGAAGCCCTGCTAGTATAGAGCCATCAATTAATTATCTCTAATCGTAGCCGAATATTCAACTATATTCTACGATTCTTCGAATGTTTCGTTACTTCAATTTATGGTTTTCCCAGCAGAATTACATGGGTTAGTAATAAATATTCAACGTGCAGTCATCTGAGCATCGAATAATCCCTTACTAAAATGGTGCAAGTGTACTTAGCAATAATGCACAGACCAGCATTTGAATGCGCAAACGAGCATTTCAAAAATACGAATGAATGATGAACCTATGGAAAATAGGAAGGAAAAATAATAATAAAAAAATATTGGCAAAGGCGCCAGGGGACTGGGCTCACCAGCCGGCCGGTCATGCCGTGACCAGTCCCATGCCCAATTTTATATTTTTATCATATTTTATTATTTTTCCCTGATCTCATGAAAATTCTCTCATTCGAGCAAATATCCTTCGTTTCAAAGAAATTCTCTAATCTCATGATATTTCTTTACGTCAAAGAAAATAATAAAATTAGGGAAAGGTGTCACGGGACCGAACAACAGCCGGCCGGCCATGTCCTAGCCGTGGTCGGTCCCACACCTCACGGTTCTCCATTATTTTATTATTCCCCCAACCATGAAAATTCTCTGATTTCATGAATTTTCCCTAAAACCATGAAAATTCCCTGATTTCATGAATTTTCCCTAAACCCATGAAAAATATTATAAAATTAAGAAAACTCGTGGACCGGGCCCTAGCTGGCCTGTCATGCCCTAGCCGGTCCCACACGCCTCTTATTTTATTATTATTATTTTTTTTTTGTTTTCCTCGTTCCATGAAAACTCCCTGATTTCAACAAAATACTTTGGTTTCAACAAATCTCTTTAATTTCATGAAAATTCTCTAAAATCATGAAAATTACATAAAATTAGGAAGAGTGCCCAGGGACCGTGCCCGTTGGCCGGCCGGCCATGCCTTGGCCATTGCTGGTCCCACACTCCATCATTCCCTATTTTATTATTATTTTATTTCCCTCATCTCATGGAAGTTCCCTAATTTCATAAAACTCTCCAGTTTCATGGAATTTCCCTCAATTCAGAGAAAATACATAAAATTACATAAAACTGGGAAAAGTGTGTGGGACCGTGCTTGTCATCCGGAGGCCATGCCCTAGCTGTGGCCGGTCCCACACCTTGCAATTCCATGTTTTATCTATTATTTTTCATCATCTCATGTATTTTTTCTAGTTTCAGCAAAATCCTAAACCCTGCATATTTTCTCAAATTATTGCTCAAACGTGCACCAGAAAATATCAAAACTCTCATGAATGAGACACGAACACCATGGTGACACTGTCACATCCCCTTGACCGACCAAGGGTGACCCTAAGGATTGCAAATGGTCGGTCCCACGTGTTTTAATTATTTTGACCTAATTTGCTCAATTGCCCGTATTAGGTCCAAACTCTTTTCAAACAGTCAAGGGTTCGCTCAAACGACCGTCAATTGGTCCCATGACCATCAAGTGCCGGTCCCATGACCTCTTGGTCGGTCCCTCATCTTTTCACAGTTAGGTTTTATTATCTGTCGCTCACACGGGCATTATTTTAATAAATGATTAAACCAACATTTAATCATTCTTTCACCAACTGGTCTTCAAGAGACTTTGGTATTTTCCTCATTCGAGCATCTGGGCGTTACATGGTCGACTCATCGTCCCCTATAGCCAGTCCCTGTGGTCCCTGCTTCGCTGATTTTCATAAATCGTTAATTCATTAAAATTAGGGTTTTGAATCCAGAGCTCTACAAAAAAATAATTTTGAGCAGATTCAAAGGCTGGTAATTTTATGTTGATCCTACGATCAACACTTTTGTTTATTATACTCACCCAGCAGTCAGTATCTTAAATTAATATTTTATTTGGTCCTTCTACCAACAATTCATCGAGCAATATTTGCTCAGACTAGCAAAATTTGCTCAAACCGGCAATATTTGCTCGAACTAGAAATATTTTCCATATTAAAGATATTGGTTCAACCATCAATATTCATCAATTCAGCAACACAGTTTACTCGTCTTAAATTATCAACATTTATTCAATGATGCCTCGTCTCAGCAGACATGTGTTTAATTCATGAGTCTCAGAACATTTTGAAATTATGTTCAACTCAGCAATATAAGGACTCATCGTCCCATAAAGTCAGCAACTGACTCCACAATCACGAGACATCAATCGTGTCACATGGAGGGACATTTAGCTAGGGTTTTGGTCTGGCGATCTACGGCACGTGTGTTCATACACACGATGAGAATGTGAGCAAGTCGTGCAATCAGTTGGAAGAGTCAGAAAAGTAGTGGGTGGAAAATTAACCAAGTCTCCGCACGATGAGCAACTGGTTTTGACATGATTTCCCACTTCCCCACTCTCTGATTCCAGCAAATGTCACACTTCATGGGATCATGGCGTTTTCAACTCCGTCATTATAAAATGTCTCTGAATCCTGATTGAAAGAATAAGATTCGAATACTCGAACATTCGTCTAAATCAAGGGATTTCTCGGCAAGTTCATACAGACAATCTTTCGTCTACACGAACTCATCGTCTGAGCAATCACTCTCAACTGAGTAAAATTCAATCATTCAGTGCATACTTATGCTGAATTCACAACACACCTACAATCTCAGATCACCATAAATCTCACATATTCTCAGCTTCCCTCCTACAGATCAACCCATCCTCTCTTGTGACAGAATTAACTCTGGAACGGCCATTGTTCTTGGTTTAGGCTGGAGTCCTAAAGATTGATCTCTCGAACTTAAAGCACTCCCTTCTTGCAGTGCATCTGTGTGAGGTTCAACATTTCGCTCGGTTCAAGGAGTCTCCCCACGGACGTCTCCTCAATTCTGTAAAAACCAGCAAATCGCTTTTCCCCATCTACAATAATTCAATTATTCAACAATTCAGTACACACTATTTGTAGGTGACCGGTAAGTCACGTACGATTACAGGAGTGTAAGGGGCCCCGAAGAGGTATAATATTTTTTGTAGCGGTACATACTCTCCCACAATTGTAGTGATTATGCACAATCTTTGTTGAAGATACCTAATTGTTCGTTGGTTCGGATTCTAGGTAGTTCTAATAAACTTTTGCAGCATCTGGTCCCAAATGTTTGTGGTATTTCTTACTTCAACTCCTTCATCATTTTCTTGAAAAACATCGACCCGTAAACTAATAATCACTTTATCTTCTTCTGGAGTATAATACACCATAATTTTGAAAGGTAGGTGTTGTTTTGTAAATAACAATTCGTTGATGGAGAAGAAAGTTGGTCGAACTTATGTGATCATGGTTGAAGGAAATGTGATCTATTCATACAGGATAAATAATCTATTGTTTCGAATGTAACACATATCCATATATTGTAACAATAGATTGAGAGAAGTGACCATACGACTGCAGATGTTGCAGAAAATGATTGAGAGAAATGACCATACATCTGCAATTACACTATAATCAGACTGAAAGAAATCACCATACGACTGCAACTACTGTATACTTAGACTGAAAGAAGTGACCATACGATTGCAATTATTGTATAATTAAATTAAAAAAACAACTAACATATCATAATTGTAAATCACATGCCCATCAAACTAAAACAAATTCATTGTCAGACATAAATGAAAGGGAAAAAAACTAAAGTTCATTCAAACTTTTATCCGCAGCATTCAAACTTTTTAGGTTTTAAAGTGAAACAACCATAAATGAAGACTATCATTCATCCTTTTCATCTTCGTCCTCATCAGCATCCTCATCCTCACCTTCATCTCCATCATGTTCATATCCGTCTTCGGAAACATGTTCACCTGCATGCTCAAAGTCATCTGGAATTTGGTCATTTTATTCTCTATAATAATCAAATGCACCATCCTGGTTTTGACCAGGAACAAATTTTTCATCTAAGTATGTATCATCATATTCTCCATCTGATGATGGAAGTACCACGTATTCCGTTTCTGAACCCTCTAAACTACACGAATCTGCTGCCTGGGATCCCGGTTGTGCTTGGCCTCCTCTACGAGGACACCCAGCAATGTGCGCAACAAGATCAGTTCTTAGTTGAAGGTGCACTTAAAGTTTTTTTAGACTTGACATAAAAACACGACAATTATCTGTAGGGCTCTGGAATCGGAAAAGGAACAACTCTACCCCAATCCCTATCCATATGTTCATGCTCAATAATCATGTTATGTAAAATTAGACAATAGTTCATTAGTAGCTTCAAGTCAGATTGTTGCCAATACTTACAGGGTGATCCGATGATTCATTAGTACCCCATCTGATACTTGTTGAATCTTACCATGTCTGCGACCTCCAATATCTGACTGAAAGCTTGTACACTTGCAGTCAACTTTGGATAGATACCATCGAATAAAAAGTACCCCATCTTGTATTGGTGACTGTTGATAACATAATTGCATGGAGGTGCTACACCCTTTAACATGTTATCAAAAAGGGGTGAGTGTGCCAACACATTCAAATCGTCATTTGACCCAGATATTCCAAAAAAGTATGCCAAAACCATAAATCATACGACGCTACCGCCTCTAACACCACAAAATTGTGTTTCTCTTTACCCCGATAAGTTCCTTGCCAAGCTATCTGACAATTCTTCCATAGCCATTGCATACAATCAATACTACATAGCATTCCTGGAAATCCTTGTTCGACATTCTCATCTAGAAACCTATGAACATCTTCAAGAGTATATTCGCACAAATATCTTTTTCCATAAGTCATGCAAATTGTGGAAAAATATTTTTATATAATAGTATATTGTTGTGCCACCCGTACGAGTATAGTCATCGACACTATCAGTTGTTGTACTTTTGCACACATACTTCATCACGACAACTAATTTCGTATGTGGAGAATTCCCCATAACACCAGTTGCATCCGGACGTTGCTTCCATTCTTGATCCACTTCAACTAATTTTCCTAACAATTTCTCAAATAAATCTTCCTTCATGCCTAGACGTTGATAGGTGCAATATTTGCACTAATTAGGTACTCAAATACTTTGCATTCTTGATAGTTTTTATATCATTATGCTTTGATTTTGTTTGTTTTTGAGTTTCTTAGGTGTTTGAGGTCATCTTAACCAAAAGAAAATTGAACTATCTCAAATTCGAGATTTCTTTGTATCACCTTGAAGAGGACGAAAAGGCAAAGAGAACGGCAAAAGATCGGGGTCATTCCGACTCCGTGTGAAGAAGTTAGAAGCCGTTGAAGCAAAGTGAACACACATAATTGATATAGACAGACGCACCTTTTACTAGAGGAAACCACTGCAGTTCTAAAGGAATCGTCATTCTTCTAAGACTGACAGTTGAACAGAGGATTCAAAATATCAGTCGTTTCACTGGAAACTGGTTGCAGATGAAAGTGGGCATTCATGTTTGGCAGAGAGATGCTGGGAGCTGTGGTTGATGATGAGATCGATTCATGGGGTTAACTGGCAGTGAATAAAGAAGGAGTTGCTGCCATTCGCAGTTGACAGAGATAACGATGATTTTAGATGAAAAGGGAAAAGATTGGCAGTGATATGGAGTTGGCTAAGCTCATGGTAATTACGATGGCGTTGTTCATGATTTTCATGGGTTTGCAAGATATGATGTTGAACAGGTTGGCGGAGCTGAACTGCATCGACACTATTTTGTTGTCGATTGTTGAAGGAAGTTTGAGTTTTATGCTGCGTGTGATAATAATAACTCGAGCCTGGAAATTATCAAGGGACAAGTTCATCGACGGAATTGACGACAATGATGGCGAACTGAAGTTGAGGTCGAGTTAGTCTTTGGCAGTTGAATTCGAAATGATGTGGTTGTTGTTGATTGTTTCCGGTGATTGATGGGTGTGGCTGTGGTTTCTTCCATGGCTACGTATTGCAGCAGAGATATAAGTTCAGGAAGTTGTTTCCATTATCGGTGTCGGGGCTTGTTGCTAGATGACATCGACGGGCATTGTGATTCGATGGTTGATTCTCGAGTGTGAAGCTGGAAGTGATCGATGGTGGTATTCAGAGATGGCTCGAGTTTGTAATGGTAGTGGTGTGAGGATGAAAATCGAGTCTGCAATGGATTGCTGTGGAGTTTTGAACAAATTTATGAAGATGGAGGAGTTTGCTGTGATTTTTCTCAATGGGAGCTGAGTTGTTACGAGAGAACATCAAGCAGGGAATAATAGTGGGAACATATCTCCCCTCCTTTAAAACACTAACTCATATGAACCCCAACTCACAACTCCTTTAAAACACTAACTCATATGAGCCCCAACTCACAAGGTGAGTGTGACATCCTCTCAAATTAAATTAGATAAAAGTTTTAGGCATTAGTAATTCTGGAAAGGACAAGTGACGGAATTCTATTGGTCGGAGCATTAAAATTTGAATTACACTCGGTTTACACCTTATATTTAACACACTGTGAGCCAAAACATGGGTATATAACACTTATGTGTAAATTTTCAGCTAAACAATTACACTCGGTTTACACCTTATATTTAACACACTGTGAGCCAAAACATGGGTATATAACACTTATGTGTAAATTTTCAGCTAAACAATTACTTACACTTGGTTCACACCAAATACTTAACTGGACGTAACTCACGTCCGTCAGTTTATAAACCTAAGAAAACTAAAACCTAAAGAAATCCAAGCACTGCGTCTTATCTCTTAGTCTTCTCAATCTTCTATTTCAGCACCGCCAATATCACTTTTCTGCATTCGTCGTTCCTTCTCAGATGAGCAGCTGCTGCGGTTGCTTGATTGATTGATTGAATCCAAATCAATCAGAGATTTCGATTAGGTAACTGAAGAGATCTGTTGACGAATTCATTTCTACAACAATAATTGGAGATGTTCACGGGAAGTGGTTTTGATGGGCGATATTTCTGGGTTGATTTGGATTCAACAGAAAAGAACATCCTGGAGCTTTTTCGTGCTAAAACCATACTGCTTAAGGTAACCCTATTTAAATTGGTTTTGATTTTTGAAATTTCGGTGTTCTTTTTTGTTTGGACATGATTAAGCTCAATTCAATCTGATATCAGATTTGATATTTGAAAATGATTTCTACGGTTTAACCAGTTTTGTGTTCCTGGTCCTTTTTTTTTTTTGAATCTGATATCCAATCTGATTCTGTTTTGTTTTCTCTTTTCCAAATTAGACACTTCATACAGTTTTTAATCATATCTAATCAAGTCCATTTGTTTTCATAGTTAACTTCAAAATTAGATTGTAAGCATGGGTTAAGTGTATTTCAAATCCTAAAACTTTAACTTTCAAAAACCGGAGTCTTAATTATTATTTTTACAGCTGGGTTAAGTGGTGATGCTTGAAGTGAACATTGCAGGGGGTTACAGAGAAGAATGAGATGGCATAAGATTGAATTGGAGTTGAGTAATTGCAGGGTTTGACTACAGTTGAGATGACTTGAGTTAGAGATTAGTATAGCGCTGTGGTTGGTGAATGCATGCTTGGAAAGATGCCTGTCACTTTTAGAGTATGTATATTGTTGATACTATCTCCATCTCCTTTGTATTTTTACTATTCTGGACCCCCCCAAATGTGACGTCTCACCAAATCTCTATGAAATTTAAAACAAATACACACTGTTTTGTTTTATCATGTATTTTTGAATAAGTTGGTTCTGTTTGAATTTCAGATTGTATTGGAGAGTTTGAGAATGGCAAGCATCATATCATTCACATTTAGAGAAGTTGTAGAAGATGTTGAATACAAAGGTAATGAAAAAAAGTGGAATCTAAGAGGTCTTTGTTCTCTTCTTGAATGAAACAAGGAATTTCACTTACAGGAATTGTTATGTGACGGGTTACCTCACAAGCCTCAGAAGTTCGATCCTTCAAGATTTGAGGTACGGCTTTTATTTTTAAGCTCAAATGGCAAGCAGACCGCTCCCAATAACTCACACAATGAGGTTTCTACTGATTTTGCAGGTTGCACCAAGACCCAATACATTTATGCCATTTGGAAATGAATACATTCATGTCCAGGGAATGAACTTGCCAAAGTGGAGATTCTTATATTACTTCACCTCTTAATAACCAAGTTCAGGTATGCCACAAACAAGCATAATCATGGAAGAAACATAATTAAAGATATACTGCCAGTGCTAAATATAATCTGACAATGCAATTTTGTTTTGCTGCTGTTGGTTTACAGGTGGGAAGTGATAGGATCTCAAAGTGGGATGCCTAGCGGTCTTGGCCCATTTCACTGTTAACAAATCATGAATGAAAATGAAAAATGCATCGTCTAAAATGATCTGAAACGGGGCGAGGCAAAGCCGAGCAACACCAACCAAAAATCCTAAGTATGCTTTGGGACGCGGCGAGGCGAAGCCGAGCCACACCAAATCAAAAATCCTAAACGATGGGACGAGTCGAAGCCGAGCCATACCAAATCCAAAATGCATCGTAACGGTGGGGGAGAAGCCCCAAAAAGAATGATGGTGAATGGTTTTCGGGTATGCCCGATACATAGCACGGGCATAAAATCTAGTGGAGTTGAAATGTGTAAGGGATGCTCGAGTTATAAAGCAGAAAGACCAAGGTAGTCTACGGGGTAGTTTCCCAACGGGAGGAAATAACAGAATAAGCTACGGACTGGTTTTACCACCGTAAGCAATTCCAGGTGAAGATACGGATTGGTTTTCTCACCGTAAGAAAACTCTAGGACAAAAATATTGTCTACCACCGAGGCACCGACTGCCGTGAAGAAATATTTAGTTTCTATGGTCAGTTTCCTATAACTAACAGGCCAACGATTAATTGGGCTGGATTTCCTGCGAGCCCATTGGAGGATTTTACATGGGAAACTTAGGCTAAGGCCCCAAAAAAAATAATATTTTTATTGTCAGGTCCAAGATTATTTTTTGGTTCCGTAACACCCATAATTATACAGAATTTTGAAAAATGTCTGAATAACGGGTTATCATCCTAATTTTTCAAGAGTATGATTTGCAACGCAACTAAAATATAACATATCTAAAAAACCGCGCCGTGTAATTTTACAATTTTTATATCGTTGGAAATATTTTTAAGAGAGCCACACAACGAGAACAAACAACAATATCAAATTTTTGTTTTTCACGAAAATATCGGAAGTGATTTTTATTTTGGGCAAAATTTTCGAAGCTTGATACATAACCATTATGCAGCCACCAAAAATGATGCATAACACATTATGCAGACGCAATAAAAGATACATAAAACCTTATGCAACCATATTTTGGTTCATGCTAAAATATACGCCTAAAAAAATAACATCACAAAAAAATAACATAATTTAGTCATGCAACCACTAAAACAATATATACGCCTAAAAAAATAACATCACAAAAAACAAAAGACGCATAACGAATTATGCAATACTTTTCTCGACTACATAACAAGTTATGCATCTATTGTATTGGTTAATTTCAGTAATTACAAATAAAAGTTGATGCATAATGCGTTATGCAGCCATATTTTTGGATGCATATCAAGTTATGCATCCATTTTAACGATTATATAACATGTTATGCAGATATGATCGTAGGTGCATGACAAATTATGCAGTGTCTTTTTTTTTGCTGGTTTCAATAATAACAAAAAAGTTGCTGCATAACGAATTATGCAACCATTTTCTGGATTGCATAACAAATTATGCAACAACTTTTGTAGATGCATAATAGGTTATGCTTCATAGCTACAAAACAAATTATTCAACCATCATGACCAACACCAACACCAATACACCCATAACTTCCCAACCAACACATACCCCTTACGCACGCACCAATTGCAAACCTAGTTATCCAAATAATTTGTTACCGTGTTGGTCTAGGTCCACTAATCACATGGTAGGTTCTCAAGGTCCCGCTTAAACGTGGGTGTACATTATGAGATAATAAAAGCCACCAAAAATTAACGGTTGTGATGGTTGCTTGATTTAGTGAATGGACCACAATGGTATCCTAGCTAGTTGGAGTATCGGACCTACCACATGTGGAAGGAATTGTTGTGAATGAGAAGGATCTTTTCTTTACCGTAAAAAGAGGATAGAATATGATGCTTTTCATCGAAGTTTTGACAGCCCTTCGTTTAACAGGAGAGTAAGAAGGAAGCGACTCCTGCTCCTACCATTTGAGACGAAGGACCACAAATGAAATCACCAAATGCTTTTGGGAATAGCCCTCTGGCATCGGAAACTCTTTCTAAAATTGGTCTGTTTTATGCTTGATTTCACGTTGAAATTGTTGTCAATACTAGCACAAAACCCACATCCTGCTTGAAGTCTTCGATAAAGAATAGATCCATATCGATCTACATATATACGAACATCTCACACATCAGGAACAGAATCCTCAAAATTCCAGGTAGGGGAAACCTAGTTATCCAAATCAAGTGTTTATAAACCATAAAAGCTTGTACTCACACAAGGGTGAACCAGAATCTAGTTTCCCTCTCGATCCACATCAATCAGATCTCAATAAGAATTTACAAAAAAAAATATGATATCAATCAACGTAAGGATTTTAAAAAAAAATGAAAATCGATGTTATCCAGTGACTGATGGAAATCGGTTTATGTTGATCGAACAAAAGCCTCCTTCCTTGATTAAAAGACAGAAGCCGAAGGAAGAAAGAAATCGAAAAATAAAAGAAGACCGAATGAAGAAGAATCGAGAGGAGAAAACTAGTTATAAATAATATGGGTGTCAGAGAAATTTTTTTCCCAAAAATGGGTGCGCGCATGAAGATTTCCGACTGTGGGTTTCACAGTGAAGGAAATCCTAGAAATGGGTTTGACAGTGGTTTTCACATTTCACATTCTTTCTCACGGCCAGACTTATCTGTGACTTGTTTCAGCTAGTTTGGTGCAACTTTAGCACATTGGCAACCACTTATGAACAGGATTGGAGGCACGAGTCTTCTACAATTTGGAAACCTACATAAGAGAGTTTTTACTCATTATCTTAAATCATACTTTAAGAGGAGAAGAAAAGAAGTAGGGCTTGGCGATTTTGGATTTGATCATCACGATTGAACCTAGGGTTTGCTTTCTTTTTCTTCTTATTATTTTTTATGGATTTTAAGAAATCCATGAGTAGCTAAACACTTCATATTGGTTAAGGATAGTCTGATATCATAAACATGCTACTAAATTACTCCCTCCGTTACTTTTTAATAGGCTGATTTGGTTTTTAGAGAAAATTAAGGAAATTAAGTGAAGTAATCATTGAAAGTGGTCCTCACGACACTTGTCAATAAAAGAAGTGAAGTGAAGTGGTCCTCATGACACTTGTCAATAAAAGAAGTGAAGTGGAATGGTCCCCCATGACACTTGTCATCAAAAGAAGTGAACTGCAAGTGGTCCCAAAAAATTAAAGTAACATTTGACTTTCCCAATTTAGAAACTGGCCTATTTTTTTGAAATTTTTATTTATAGAAACTGGCCTATTAAAAAGTAACGGAGGGAGTAATATATTGGTTTTATTATCTCAATCAAATTATTATTGTCTTGTTCTACGATTTATTATCGCGTATGTTTATATGATTGTCTGTTTAGGAGCGCTACTAAATGACCATGAATGCATATCTATATCTAGACTAGGATTTTGAGATACGTAATTGTTGATAAACCTTGTCATAAGTAGTATATTGTGATTACCAATTGTATTCAAAACCTTTGTATGATTGCAAGCAGAAGCTTAACCCATGTTAAATAGTTTACTCGTAGTATTTCTATTGCGTGGATTAGTCTAATTCATAGAACTTAAGGCTCTTGGAGGATTAAACTTAATAGCACGTTGCATTAAGTTGTTCACTGAGTAGTATTCACATATTCATCGTTATGGTACGTGATGATATAAGGAATTTATCGGAGTATGCTCTCGATGGGGTACTTTAGGATTCTTGATAATGAATGATTGTGTGACAACACCAGTTATTAGTCGAAGTGCATGTATTATGATTGATGATGAACCCTTAACCAGTATTCTCAACTTATTGATTCTCTTTATTCATACTTTGCTATTATTATCAGTTTAATTATTTTAGACCAAAGTCAAAAATCCCCCCAGGTTAATTAATTAAGTTTTCATTTACGAATAACAACCAATATCTCCTTGTGGAACGAATCTGTTCTTATAACTATTTTTGCAACGGCTGGCAACCGACCAGACGTCGTCTGAATTGTCTGTAGGTATAACTGGTTCCATGTACGAAATAATCATTCATCATTTTTGCATTATGCTACACACGATCTCAGGTAATTACACTGCGTGTCTGCACCTCCCTACGCACCGGTTTCCGAATAATACGCAGAAGTTCTCCCAAACACAATTGTGTAAACATTAGCAGAGCTTTTTCTTCTTCATCACTAGAAGTATCCAAATAGATTCCATGTTCAATTCTCACATAAAGCACGAATTAAACTCATTTCGTACTTTTGCAAACAACAATTATAGGTTCAATTTGTCTATACCATACATGAATTACAAGTCAATCAACATTAAACATCAATAAAATAGTAGTTTACAAACATTTCATTCAACATAAATCAAGAGATGTATCACAAAACAAGTAATAATCATGGATTTTTCACTACATCTATGTTTTAATGTTGTTATTAACTTACATACAAAATACCTAATCACCTTAGTATCAACAATTTCATAAAAATCAAAAAAAAAAAAAAAATTTACTTCAAAACCTAAAATTAGAATGACTTACCTTTGATAATTTTTTGGATGGAATTTGAAATTGAAGAATGCAATATAATCACCCTTGAGTATGGATCAAACCCTTTTAATTTCAACTAACGACTGACCCAAAATCACCATGAAAATTGAAAGGAGGGAAAAAAGAGTTTGAGAAGGTTTAGAGAAAAGGAAATAGAGTGAAGAAGGAGAAGTAGGAAATCCGTGGGCCTACTGGATGCTTAAATCCGTGCGCCTACTGGATGTTTATACTCTAAAAACGGAAATTGGGTATCTGTTTTAGTCAAGTCAACGCATTGACTGATTCAGCACTATTTACACGGAACATGTAATGTATCTAAGGGATAAAAACATACCATAGTGAGGTTATCCTGAGACTCGTTTCCTTTAGCTTCAAATAAGGCATAGCTAAGATAAATGACACACCATAATGCTTGGCCTAAGCAATTAAAACATTAAATATGTTTTCCCAAGATGGCAAATAGGGTGTTGGAAGAATTGGAAAATAAGAAGTTCTCCTTTGTTCTATCACATGTATGAGAGAAAGATGTTTCAGTTAAAAGGAAAAAAAATAATATGAGAAAGACAATATCTTAGCAAATCCGGTGTTGGAAGAATTGGAAGAAAATAAGTTCTCCTACGTTTTATCACATGTATGAGAGAGATGTTTCAGTTAAAAGGAAAAAAGAAAATATACGAGAGAGACAGTAATTTAGCTTTTTGATAATAGATCAAGCATCTCTTCTTTTTAATTAAACCAACTCAAATACAAGTGGTTCCTTTTATATAATAGGCAAATAGTAAAATATATGTGAGTACTAATTTTGGGGCCAACTCGATCTTCTCACATCGTAATTCTGATTGATTTTTGCAGCTTTTCGGAATCTTATCGCCGAAAAAAAGGAAATTAATGGTGAGTTTGGATGCAGAATTCTAAAGGTGGAATTCATGGGTCCAAAGGATTTGGTGGAATTACGATTACCTTGGTATGTTTGGTTGTCTGAATTCCTTAGATTCACGTTTCTTTCGGGATTTGTAATTCCACCAAATCCCCTATTTTGAATACCACCTCCCCGCTAAGATTTGCTGAAAAACTTAGGAGGGGTTTATGGGCCCACTTTTTAAAAGTCTTAAAAGCCATATTTTGTCCCTTTAGAAAATCTCCAAATAGTATATGAATCTAAAACTGAGAAATATTAAGAATTCTAAGAATTTTCACTTAGCGACCAAACACATACGGAATTTGCATGATTCCCGGTTTTTGTATTCCCGTGAAATAATATATCCATCAGAATTGTGAATTTCACATCCAAACACACCATAAAGTAAAAAGAGGTGAATTAGTCAAAAACATAAAATCCAGTCACTTTTTATTATCACACACTTACACTATATCGGAATTTGGGCACCGGTTTCTTATAAAACCCAAATACTCCTTCCATCCATGTTATACAGGTTGAATATTAGTTTTTGCTTGCCCGTCTATGAGGGCATTGTTCGAATCGTAGATGATTTTGTTCATATACGCCCATATTTATGATAGCAGTATTACACGAAAAAAATAAGGATAAAAACTAAAAAAGGACAAATACATACATAGGAAATGTATATGTTTTTGTTTCGAGGGAGGATCATAATATACTTTTTTATAAATATATCCTCAAAAATTTCATTATTGAGGAAAAAGAAATTACAATAGGTTGGTGGGTAGCCTGGAAACAAGCTGGGCACCAACACCCTTTTGGATAACAAGACGTATCCTATGAAAAACATACCTCCTATTTTAAAACTAGCATTATGATTTTTGAACAAGTTTTTCAACCTCACGGACAACAACTATCTTCATCGAAAAGAGGTATGCCCAGTCGATAACTTAAAATGGACCTAAATTGCCTCGGCCAAGTATTTTGGTTTAAACCCTCAATTGGAATGGCCTTAAGAATGTCTTGAGCATGATCCAGCTTGTTGCTTTTCCATAACACCGAATCTCGATGGGACATGGGGAAGTTTGTTGGGATATTCTTCTTAACAACATCAAAATATAACACTGCCAAAGAGCGCATAGGATGAGAGGCAATATAATTGAAGTTGAGCGTAGAAGAAGTCAAACCGCATACCTCCCTAAAGCTGTTAGATGCCTGTTGTAAAGCCTTACTGTGGGAGTCAATAGGAGTCAAGTTGAACATGATATCCTGGAGTTCCTTAGTTTGAATGCACGACGCAATATAACAGTAAGCATTTGTATCTTCCATGGTATAAACTCCGAGACCACCGTCCTTCATAGGAAAGGTAGCAAGACGTTGTTGGAGAGGACCAAAACCAGCACCATCTCCCGTGATAATATGTCTCAGAAATTGAAACAAATGTTGATCAAAAAGAGACTTAGCTTGGTCCAAAGCAAAAGGATTCGTAGTCCTCATGGCAAAATACAGTCTAGATACCTCCGTACAATTGGACAATAATTATTTAATGCTTAAAAGAACGCTATTTTGACAAATAACTAAGACGGAGGGAGTATATAATCTTTTTAAACTAGGGCGGAGGGAGTATAATCTTTAATTTAAAGATATACAGTATATGTTTCTGGTTTTACTCATTTTTAATAAACATTCAGAATACCGTAGAAAGAAACATATTCTGTATTATTATTTTGATCGATAAAGAAAAGTTTATTGATCAAAAAAGAGAGTATAAAGGCTATACCACCCTACACAAGAAAAGTGTTACAAAGAAAAGAAAAGAGGAAGGTAACAGACTACCAACCTACGTAGGGTTAAAATAGATGTTACACCAATCAGACATGACAAATAAAGAGTTTACATGATCAAAATCCTTGATGGCAAGAGCCCAAGTAAACAAGCAATAAATTGCTCTGTTTACAACACCAGTAACAGTACTTCTCTTGTCAGTGAAATCCCTGGCGTTCCTGTCTTTCCACAAGCTCCAGATAATAGCAATAGGCACCAAATTCCAGAAATCCAAGCTAGCTGCATTATGATAAGAAAGAAACCAAGCCTGTAGAGAGGAAAAAATATCATTATGCATAAAATAAAACCAATGCAGTTTGTTGATTGTGGAGTTCCATACTTCACAAGCAAAAGAGCAGTGAAGTAGAAGATGTGTGCTTGTCTCATTGTTGTTGCAGAATAAGCAAGTTTCAGGAACTTCTACCCCTCTCCTTCTCAGCAAATTCCTAGTAGGGAGTCTATCATGGGCAATCAATCATAAGAAGAACCCTATTTTTGGAGGACACTTTAAATTCTAGATAAAAGTGAAGATGGAGCTGATTTGTACAATGTCTGTTCCTGAAACTTGCTTAAAGCGGAATTATTAGAAGGACATCTTTCAACTTACAATCGCTTGGGTTTTCTAATTTTGAAATATCGAGAGATTCAATATCAAAGGACATCTCTGTTGATTTTGGAATATGATTAAAGCGGCTTGACTAGGATTGTACTCCCGGGGGATTGATAATTAGTTCGAGTAGTTATTAGGAGATACATGACCATTAATTGGGTAGATTACACGGCATGAAAGCACGATCTTGGTTGACTTAAATTTATCTTACATATAAATCCAATTGTTATACCACTATAGTGCGTTGTGTTTGGATACAAACAACCTCGTTATAGGGCGGCAAGGTTTATTAGAGAGGCGGCATTCCAATAGGACAAAAAGGGTCATTACATGATCATTCAAGGTGTCCTTTATAAAAAAAAACTGGAAATGACAAATTAACCCTCATAATTGATAACCTAGTTTAGTGATGATAATCAAGTTTAATGTTAATGATTAATTTCACTTATATTAACTCAAAATCAAAACAAAATCAAATTTTAGAGTTTAAAAAAAAAGTTTGGAGATGGTAGAGAAGTTTTAACCCAAAGTGAAGGTCAATCTCAATCAATTGAAGAAATTAACCAACAAAGTGAAAACCCAATGCCTGAAAATGACCATGTATACTTCTAAATTAGTCCCAACTAGCTTTTTGTTGCTCAAATACGTAAAAAAATTCAATTTCTTACATTTTCAGAGCTAATTACGGTTGGCATTTTGCTCGTAACCAACCGTAATTCATAGTTACGGTTCGTAAAAGATGAACTACCAACTGTAAGTGGTTAAATTTGGGAAAAACCCAATTGTAAAATCAGTTACGGTTGGTAACCAAATGTTATATACCAACCGTAACTCAAATGGTTACCAACTGTAACTGAATAAAATTCTCAGATACAAGAACATACGGTTAGTAGTTGAACTATTACCAACCGTAACAACATCAAAATCTCCAGTTACGGTTCGTAATAGAGTTAAAATCAACCGTAACTCACATAAACCCAGAAACTTTAATTTCAATTTTCATCTAAAACTCTAATTTTCGATAGAAATTAAACTTAAATCGAACAAGATAAACTAAACCCTAATTGGATTTTTCAAAACATACTTCATATAAGTCATTACAGTACACTTGATTAATTTTCGAATCGTCGATTAATTGAAGACAATGAAATTTTGAGTTTTAATGGAAGTTATGGTTGATGGGAGGAGGAGAACAGAATAAGAAAGAAAACAAATTTTCAATTTAATTTTGATTTTGGTTAAAAAATGGGTAACCTAATCAATTTACATCCCCTTTAGCACATGCCCTAACCAACTAAAGAGACATTACTATCACACTGCCGCCCCTCTAATAAAACATGCCACCCCTATAATAAGCTTGGATACAAAAGCTCTACAAAGCAGTACGACAAAACAATAATTTCTCACCAATTAGATGAAATCCCGAGAATAATTGAACCACTAAGGACTGCGGAACTAAGTGACACATCTACAGGATTTGTTGAGTTTTGTACCATGGTGGAAAACATTTTTGTTTCGGATACAAATATTCAATAACCTGCGATTGGGGATATTTAAACTAGTTGGGGGATAGAGGAAAAGGACAAAAACTGGATCCAAATATCAAATCAGGGTCACTCGTGATCTATGTATTTTACCTAATACTTAATCTACCCTCACTAATCAGGATTAATACTTAATTATAATTAGTAAAATCATAAGATTATTTGATAAATGACTAGTGTATATTTTTATTTTTATTTGGGTGAGTAAGGTGAGAGTAGAAGGAGGGAAAAAATTGAGAGGGAACTTTTTTTGGTGAAAATGGAGGATGATTGTGAAGATAGAATTGCTGCTGAAGCTTTAGCTCAACTACAACAAGAAGCATATCTTCAATCTTCTGCTAATGACAAAAACTCACAATTGCAAGTATTTGTGGAACCAACATCCTTGGATCATGATTTTTATGAGCATGAAAAGTTACTTGAAGAACCAACCCCAAAAGAGTAAATTAGTTCAACATACAAGTACTCCCAATACTCAGGTAAAGGTGCCAATGTGTTGAAATTTTGATTTTTTTTCTTTGAATCCACCTATGTTGCACCTGAAATAGCTCGGTGCCGGCATGGACGTAGTATGACTACAATGCCGACATCACCATTACTGGCATGGTATTCATACTACGTCCATGCCGGCGTAAAATACCCCCCATTTTGAATGGCAAGCGGGCAGAGTTCCGGCGGTGTTCGGTCGTCCATCCATGCCGGCATTTGTTGGAAATTTTCATAAATGGTTGCCACTATCCGGGGGGAGGGTCCGGGGGGAGCATAGCCCCTAGCAGAGTGCGAGACAGCATCTCATAGAAATTTGTTCTGGTTATTAAATTCAAAACCTATTCTGTTTTGAATTTTTTCTGGTTTTAATCAGTCAACTGCCCGCACAGTTAGTTAATTCTCGAACATGCCGGTACTGCTAACGACATAGTATGTTGCTTAAATTTCTTTGCCGGCACATGATGTAAAGTATCCAGAAAATTGATTTTTTTTCACTTGACTACCGGCATTGATAGATTTCTATCGAGCATGCCGGCATTTAGTTACGGCATTGAATGTTAGTTACCAAGCATGCGGGCACCATTTTCCAGCATGGTCTTCATCAATTCCGGCATGGTCTTCATCACTTCTGGCATGGTCTTCATCACTACCGGCATGGTCTTCATCACTTCCGAATGTAAAAAAAATATAAAATCGTTTTCAAAGTGAGGAGCCGGCAGAAAAGGAGAAGAGAATTTGAAAGGGAGTGAAAGTTTAGAATTTGAATGGGAGAGGGGAATATTTAGGTTTCAAAGCCCTAACCCTAAATAAGAGGTGAAGATGGAAATGGGGGATATGATTTTGTTTTTTGATTGTAAGTTTTTTGATTTTTATTTTGAGGGAAAGGTATTTTAGTATTTTTCCCCCAAAAAACACCCCTTCACAGACACTATTGGTAGGGGAAAGTAATTTATATCCCCCAATTAATATAGGTGTCCCCCAATCGCGCGTTCATTTTTAAAGTGGGATAGATAATTTGATGGAATTTCAATTTTCTTGACGTGGTTGATGTCAAAGTTTAATTTATTTATTTTCGATATTGATAATCATACCAAATTCTTTTAATTTCTATTTTTTTTTTCTTTTTTTTTTTTGATAACCAAACCATAGGTATTTCATTCCATATAAGAAACGTTTACACGATGGTTTTCAAGAAAAACAATTACATCAAAAACATAAAACAAATACAAGTAAAATGCAACACTCAAGTAAATCGCGAAGAGAAAGAGCGATCCATAACGACAACACCCAATTTTTGTACATAGAGATTGGAGAAGGAATGGTACCCGAAATTTCGACCATTTTAGTTTGTTTTCTTCTTTCAAAAGAGATGCTCCTATGAGAGAGGAATAATTTGTCCAAAAATTCTTCATGTATGTATCCGAGATAAAGAATCACGAACAAATCTAAAGAAAGAAACACTATGAAAGTGCAGATATATACTCCCTAATAGCGCAAAAAAGAAATCGTTTTATTGGCGAAGAAATTTATTATAATCAACAAAACTAATCAAAAACAAGTAATCTTTGCTCAGATCTGGACCCTAAATAAGAAAACAGACGAAAGGTTTTTTTTCTTTTGTAAGATTTTGAGAGGAAAGAGAGAAGGGTTCCCTCTTAATTCATATTTCTTAGTAAATCCAATCCTACCTCATAATATTTCATAGGTAAGTTAAAAAACGTGCCTATTATTTTCATCCCAAAAACCCCTGCAACTACGAGATC
Organism: Papaver somniferum; assembly: GCF_003573695.1. Classification (NCBI taxonomy): domain Eukaryota; kingdom Viridiplantae; phylum Streptophyta; class Magnoliopsida; order Ranunculales; family Papaveraceae; genus Papaver; species Papaver somniferum. The sequence goes on along the minus strand of NC_039363.1, from coordinate 30,741,164 downwards.
CTTTCACCAACTCACATGTCTCTTTTATTACTGAACGTATTCCTTCATCTCCATTGAGACCCGCTTAAAACAACAACTTATCTTATCCAACACCATCTTATTATTTTATATTTATATTTATTCTATCACAATACCATATTCTTGTACAAACTAACCTAAAAATAACCCGATTTACCTCTCTTTGTATGGGAAACCTTCCTTACCACATTGTTCATTACAAAATTAGTACACCAAAGTTGGTGGCTGAAATAAAAAAAAATCAGGGGAAGATGCCCGGAACATGAGACATAGAATATGGAAATTAATAGGTTCCAAAAAAAAGTGAAAGCACTGCCAAATGGCGCATGAGGTTTATATAAATCATAGGATTTTTTATTGAGTTGCGAAGTACACCAGGTATTTACAAGTTCCTTTGGATATAATTTCCATAACCACGCACCATAAATTAACAACAGTATCGAATTATAATTTCAACACTTTTATATGAGCATTATTGCAGTATCAAATTATAACTTCAATAATTTGTGTTTATAATGTATGCCTGATGGATTTTGGCTCAAATAATCCATAAAACAACTTTAAAAAAAAATTAGTGAATTTTTTGCATATTACTATTATGTAATTGATTTCTTCTCAACAAGAAAGTATTCCTTTCATGCAAATATGATTCCCAAATTTCTCATTTTGTGATTGGTTTTACACGTACCTCAAAAGATACTTCACTTATCTTCTACTAACGAGTAATATAACAGTAAATAAAGTTTGTTCTCATGAAGAGTAGTGAATGTTTAGTCATTAATTGTAATCATGGGTTTTTAGTGCAATTCGAAGTTAATTAATGAGCAATGGAGAGAGATATGGTCGAGGATTCCTTTTTTGTTATTACTAAGTATTTCTCGAAATTTTATACCCATTTATTCGTCATTAATCACTTACTATTACCAACCATAGGATAGAATGTAATACAGTATTATCCTAAAAATTTGTTAAATCACTAGATACATGCAAAACTGCTTATATATTAGATTGTATTCGTTTAAACCACCTAGAAGTTGCACACTCTAAGCGTAACTTGGTCGAATGATTTATATTTTGTTATTTTACAGGTTGATCCTAGTATGAAAAATCTTAGCACAAATTTCACTTTTTTGTGTTGTTTTACACATGATTTTTCAATAGCATTCCTCTGTAAGGTCTCACGTGCTCTACTTGTGTAGCGAGTTATTCAACAAATTACGGATTTCCAAAATCTCTACTAGAAAGTCTAGAATTAGAATGATCAACAGATTAATTTAGTAGGATTTCTAAAGAATATAACAATCAGTCATGCATATTAGATATAATTAAGGCAAACGATAAAATGATTAAAACTCCAAATAAACTTGTATATCTAATTTAGAGTTGAAAGGGAAGGTTTTGAATATGTTGATAATCTTCCCTATGACATTTTAGATTGGGGAAAGGAAGATACTATAAATTGTAATCATCATATTTAGATCAATGTAATCTCATTTTTTGAATCAAAATAAAAAAAATTATATATCTAATTAAGCTTCATGTGCAGAAAATTGAACTAATCTCAAATCAACAAAAGATTAGCTACTCAAGATACATATAAATAAAATAATAACAATAATAAATCGGGTAGTTAGCTCAGATGTTCATCCCCTTTCCTTAAAGATTTGATGCGTTCCAGGATATCACAGGTTCTAGTCTCCAATGACGCAATATTGCAGAATTTGACATGGAATGTAGAGTTAGCTTTCCCCCTCGCGACATAATCAGCCCCTTATCCGCTTTGGCTCCCTTGAATGGTTCCTCATGAGGCTCGCTGGTAGGCTAGCACGGCAACCAATTCAACTAATGTGGTAGTACGTTGTTGGAGCTTAGCTTGTCAGGCTTCCAAACAATTCTTGTAATAAAAAAATAAAAATAAGAAAATAATAATAAAGGTTTGATGCGCTTCAGGAGGTCCCAAGTTCAAATCCCCGATGGCGCAATATTGCAGAATTTGACATGAAAGGTAGAGTTAACTTGCGCCCCTTGCGACATAGTCATCCCCCATGTCTGCTTAGCCTCCCTTGGATGATTCCACATGAGGCTCGCTAGTAGGCTAGCACGATTACCTGTTCAACTAATGTAGTAATGCGTTGTTGGAGCTTAGCTTGTTTGGCTTCCAACTAGATTCTTGCAATAATATTCTTTATCCCATATAAAATTTTTAAAATAATAATAATAAAACGGGTAGCTAGCGCAGCTGGTCATCCATGTTCCTCAAAGGTTTGATGCGCTCTAGGAGGCCCCAGGTTCGAGTCCCATATGGCACAATATAAAAGAACTTGACATGGAACGTAGAGTTAGGTTGCCTCCCTTGCGACATAATCAGCCTCCCGATCCGCTTTGGCTCCTTTGGATGGTTCCTCATGAGGATCGCTAGTAGGCTAGCACGGAAACATGTTCAACTTATATAGTAGTACGTTGTTGGAGCTTAGCTTGTTAGGCTTCCAACTAGTTTCTGGTAATAATAATATTTATCCAATAATAATATATTAATATATTATATTATTAAAAATAAGAAGAAGACGAGGAGAGAGAGTATTCGGGAGATTTTCAGGTGACAGAAAGTCTTTGAATTTGTTCCCGGTTATTTCTATGGATTTTTGTCTCAGATTTCCCTCATATCTTCCTCTTTCAACTATGCTTGTTATTTTATGTCGAATGATGCTCTTCTTCAATGTTGTTTCTTCCCCTACCTGAGGTGGTTACGCCAGTTACATCTTACAGAAACTGTGCCTAGCACTAGCTCCAGATCACAACACATCGCATCATCATCCAACTCACTTATGCCAGAGATCCAGTATGGTGGTTCTCCCCTATCTCCTCCGTCTTCATCCATATCATCTTCACGAGGTGATAAGTTTCAGTGTCCCTTTAAAAACAATGATGGTTGTCGAGGAGGTGTTGGGGGTAGAGCGCATGCCAGAAGTGCTTTATATTGAAACTTGACTAATAAACACTGCTCCACTTAAAGTAACAAGGATACTTGTAGAGAAAGGATACATAATAACAGTGATTACTTTGGTGATTAGGAAAGGTTTTGCAGGAACTGCAAATACGGTTATGCATTGAGTGTTTGCATATCCGTGCATGAAAAAAGCCATGTCGTAATCATATGCCTGGTGATACTATTGCTTGTACTTACAACGACGGTGGGGCTGATTTTCTAATTCATGGTACTGTTAAACCTCAACCCAATGTTGATAGGTCAATTATTGTGGTTACCTCTGCTATTCAAAATCCTGATATTGGTGATGCTACGGCCTGTCTCATGGTGGAGACGTTTAATCAGATTTTGCAGATGCAAATCACAACTGTTGTAAGTATTCCCCCACTGTGTAGGCTAAATTTCTCAAGAACCCTAAAATCATCTTTATACAATGTTCGGAAAAAACCTAGGGATTTACAAGACTGGTTGCGAATTCTTATACTTCCGAATTTCACACTGAACCTCTATGTATCGCAGTTTACCATGGAGGAACGGTCAGGTACAACAAACTTCAGCCATCAATCAGGCATTGTTAAAATGGAGTAAACCACAGGGTTGTGCTATTCTAACTCAGCAATTTCTTAGACTCTCCAAGGTTGGCACCAGACACAAGCCACCTAACAAAAAGAAGAAGGAAAATACCAACTTTCCAGCTTGTAGGAAGAAATTAATGTATGGTCACTAGACAACATCTGTTCGGGTTCTCTCCTCTAATGGAAAGTGGGAAAGAAGATATTCACAAGGAAGTTATACATGCAATTTAATTAATCAACGGCGCAGATCAATTTAGGCTTCCTTTTATGAAATGAATTTTCAATGTAAGGTTTCTTTTGTTGATTGGAAACTTAAGGAGTAGACCTTGTAATAATGGTATCTGAAGAAATAATCGAGTGAAATTTTGTTTCTTTGTGTTTGATTTTCTTCTGCCAAAGTTGATGGAGGCATGAATATTTTTTTCGGATCTTAGCATGAATTTGATTTCTTTTATTATTAGCATGAACAGTTGAAGAAGGTAACAAAGATGAAGAATAATAAATTCATGATTTGGTGTTTACCGGTGCAGCCATGGGGGGAGCATGTTGCTTAAATTTTTTCTTTGTTTTATTTTAGGAAGGGGTATCATATCAATATCAAAATTTTCAAATAATCTTATAATTTTCGTATACTAAATTTTAACTTCCATAACTAACTAATGGGGTATTGTTAGTATTTCTAAGGTATATAAAGGAATTCCCTTTTCTGTTTTTGTTAAGTACACCAATATTATTTGTGTATAAATCTAGATAAGCATATGTTCAACGCACAAGGGTTGTATGCACTGCTCAACTGTGTAGCAAAAAGCGGCACCCAGCGGTCGTAGGTCGCCCAAAATCTTAGGCCTTTTGGAAATTAGGCGTTATGGGGCCTAGACACGGATTATGTGTGATTTTAGACTGATTTATCATTAGGCCTTGAGATTTATCTGCCACCTAGGCCACAACCCTTAACCAAACATGGGGAGAAAAAAATTGTTTTATTTGTCAAATGATAGATGCTTCCAAAAAGACCATAACTTCTAATGAATCTTGAATAAAATTAAGAAAACATTGATTGAGAAGAACTGAGAGTTCAGTAATGGAGTGAGATGAATGTGTTAGAGAACTGCTCGTGGAACTCGCAAGCGTTGAAATCTCAAGCTTGTTTGTCAAGCTTAGTTGTCAAAACTATAAGTCTTGATTTCTAGTCTACTTATAGCTAAGTCTCGGATTAGGATAGAAAGTGTAGTTGAGCGTTAGACTTCACGGCGTTCATCGATTGAAGACGAATAACTACTAAGGGAATCTTGTGGAACTTCATCAACAAAAGGTATGTGGAGACTTGAGATCATCTATCATTCAAAATTCTATCTACTTTATATCCTATTTGAAACAAAAGTCCTATAGCTATATAGACTTTGATTATACACATTTGATATTTCGAGATGAGTTTAACTCGCTTACATATTTCTCGAAATATGTGTTGGTAAGCTTTCGCTTTAACCAAGTTCATCTTATATTCTCGACGAAAGTCAAAAGATGATCATGTGAAAATTGCCTTGTAACATCTTACATGATTTGTATGAGACAGTCATTTGATGTAGACTCGGAATGTTTCGTATTGATTATTCGATCACTTGAAAATTGCTTTGAAGTTAATAGTTTGTGTAAGACAGCTATTGTCGTCTTCAAAGAATGTTTAAATGATTGAAATGGGAGTTTAGAACAAATAACCATGATTGGATATAGCACAGTATGCGTACTTGTATGCTAACTATCGCAAGTCATTCCAAGTCCGGGAACCATAGTATGCATACCCGTATGCGTACTGGTTGGTTAATGAAAGTCCGGGAACTTAGTATGCATACCGGTATGCATACTGGCGTGAGATTCAAGTTCCGGGAATTCAACTAAGTTTGGAAGGTATGCGTACCTGTTCGCATACTGGCAAACCCAAACTAAGTCCAGCTACTTAGGTATGCGTACCTGTTTGCATATTTGAGTAGGTTATGTTCTAAAATCGGTTTGTTCATGAACTAATACATTTATATAATAAGGAATGCAATCTTTTGCAAACCGTGGATACAATGTTGATGAATTGATTCGAGTGAATCAAAATCGATTTTTTGCTTCAATTGTATCTTCTATACTTCTATGAGAAGATAAACAGTTGAACAACTCTAGAACTAGTTTCATTTGAGTCATTTGAACTAGTTATGGTTAAGATGAATATGGTTGATATGAAAGTGTTCATATAGTTAACTATTGTTGAGCCAAAAAGGTGTACACGTTTAGGTATGGTTACTCATATCTAAATGAAGTCACTTTTAGTTTGTGTCTATCAAGCTAAGTTCGATCTAACGGTTGAAAGATATTAGCTTGAGTCTAATCAGGTTTTCATCTAACGGTGAATATTGAATGCTTTGTTAACAAGGTAGCATTGATTTCCAACCCAGATTTGAAGACTATATAAAGGATAACTCTAGCAACTGGGAAACCTAATCCGCACACCTTCAGTGTGATATTATTTGCGACTAGAGTTGATTCTCCTTTAACCTTAGGTTTTTCCAAAACCCAGTAAGTTAACGACTTGAAGACTTCATTGGGATTGTGAAGCCAGACCCTACTATTTTCTCTGTAGTTGCGTGTTTTGATCTTACTGTTTTCTATCATGATTGAGTACTATCTTCATTGGGATTGTGAATCCATACCCGATAGTCAAGATAAAAAGTAGTTACAAACATCTTCGTCTCATCGTTTGTGATTCCATAATATCTTGTTTCGCTACCATACGATTAAGATTATTGTGAGGTGATTGATATTACTTGGTTGTTCTTCGGGAATATAAGTCCGATGTATCAATTGGTTCTTGTTCACCTTGATTTATCAAAAGACGAAACAAAACTCATAGGTATATCTGTGGGAGACAGATTTATCTATTCAATAGACTAGTCTGTGTGAGACATATTGGTTTATCAAGTCTTCGACTTTGGTCGTAACAACTCTTATTTGTGGGTATGATCAGCTAAGGGAATTAAGTGCACAGAATCCGGCATGTTTCTAGAGGTGTAAGGAACGCGACTGTACCTTGATCAGTGTGAGATTAGTTAGGGCTCAATTGCATTCCAGTCCGAAGTTAACTTGGAGTAGGCTAGTGTCTGTAGCGGCTTAATACAGTGTGGTGTTCAAATCTGGACTAGGTCACCGGGTTTTTCTGCGTTTACGGTTTCCTTGTTAACAAAATTTCTGGTGTCTGTGTTATTTCTTTTCCGCGTTATATTTGTTTATATAATTGAAATATCACATGTTGTGCGTAAGTTCAATCAATTGTGAATCTAACCTTTGGTTGTTGATTAAATTGATTGACACTTGGATATTGGCTTTTCATGCCGTCCAAGTTATTTCTTATATTTAATTGGGCTCGCAAATTCGTATTTGTTTGATTGCAGGTTGAATTTAGAAATAGAGATGTAAATCTTGGATGTACTTTTCTTAAGATTGAGTCTGACTGTCTAGTTGATTCTCTTGAAAGTATATTGGAGTTTGTCCATATAGATTGCTAAGCGAAATATTGGGTGTGGTTTTTAGACCCCCGCTTTTTCAATTGGTATCAGGGCAGGCAAACACTATAAACCTAATAAGTTTGTGTTTGACTGATCCCTAAAGTCTGTCCCTATGGGAAATTTCTTTGGGAAACTTGCTCTAGGCATCTGTAACGCACGCCAGAGTTCCTTAAGCTATGTTCAGAGCTTATTATTCATTAGACCTCTGGTCTCTCATAATAATCTCGTTCCATCTAATATTTTGGAAAACTTAGATGATGAGAAACAGTTTAAAGGAAAAATTAAAAGTTCTTCTGAGAAAAATCGTTCGAGAAAACATGGTCAACGCTCAAAGATATGGAATCTCACTAGATTAACTCTTAATCTTTTTGAGGAATACTTTCGTGATGGATCAATTGACAAAGATCTATTTAGAGATTTTGAAAGCGGTTTTAAATTCTTAGAAAATCTTAATTCGATTAAGGAGAAGAATCGTTCTGATAAAAGTTATGTATCTGTCAAATCATGTATTCATGATGTACGAACTATGCTTACTAACAAATCATGTGAAATTGATAAAAAGATTTCTGGTAAGTTCGGTGTAGGTTCTAATTGTTGGAAAACATCATTCCTTGGTCATAAGAAAAGGGATTTAAAAAATTCTATTAACCCTTAGTATCATCATTACTATGATTATACTTCTGGTACTCTTCACAAATATCAATCGGAAAAGTTGCATGAGGATCTGTCTGCACATATGTCCCTTTGGTAACAAGCTTGGCTCTAACCCATTTGTATATAACTTGAGATAGGGTAAGTAACGGTTTGATTATTAGTTGTGTTTAGGTTAATTTATTTTTAATCCTTTTCTCTGATAAAAATTCCATGACAAGTTTTTTTTACCCAAGGTTAGTTAAAGTGATGTATTTTTTTACTATCCTTTTACTGCACTATATGAATCCTTTCAATGTGCGAACCTTGGATGTTGAACGCTTTAAAAAATCTTGCCTTCCTTTTGCGGGTCGCGGTTCATAAACGGGTCCAAGCCCATGTTTGGGTATATAAGAAGTATGGTACGCGTACCCTTCTTCTTTCTTTTCTAGTCCGCGTATGTGAACTTTTTTAGGGTTCATGTATTATCTCCATTAAAATTCATCTTTGGATATTCAAAAGTAACTAAGGGTTTTATTCTCCATCAAGGAGCAAATAAATTAAGTTCTTCCTTCTCCTTGTATTCCCAATTTCTATATCTCATGGGAAATTTCAAGGTTTCAAAGAAGGTTTTAAAAAACTTGGATTCATCATCTTCTAGCATGACTAAACCTCAAAATCAAGATTCTATTAGAATTAGATTTGTCAATGATTCTAGTAGTAAGATCTTTGAAAGGATTTTTTTTCTAGTGGTTTCATTCTAGAAAAGAAATTGGATATGGTTAGTAGTCATAAAGAAGATTTGGTTTGTTTTGAAGAATTTAATCTTGGAAACATCTTTAATGGTCTTGGTGAAGGTTTTGACACTCTCACAAGAATCTTCTATGCTAACATCCATGATGTTGAGCTTGATGACATGGAATTCAAGACCATGATAAGTAGAGAAAGGATTCTTGTTAATAGAAAGTTGATTTCAAGGATTACTAAAATTCCTTTGGGTAATTTTTTCCTTCCTATACCAAGGGAAGAAAGACCATCTTATGAAACCATTTTTAATGGTATTTGTGGCAAGAGTGTTGATTGGATTGAAGGGAAATTTCCTACTTATTATCTTAGTCTTTCTTTGATGTCTTTCGGAAAACTTGGTATATCTAATCTTTGTCCCTCCATAATTGAGAATTCTTGGTGGAGTCGTGAGTTTGCGGAGTTAGTCTTTTCCTTGAATTGGGTTCTCATAGTATTTATATTTGTGGATTCATCGTTCTCCAAATGCTCTCACTGACGTCGTCATCCAACAAGAAGTTGGGCTTTCCTTGCTTAATTGAGAAAATTTGTCGAGCATATTTTATTGCTCCTATTGGAAACTCCATTGAAACTCCCAAAGTTGTTCGTCCTTGTACTTTTAAATGTGTGAAGGAGAATGCTTGTAAAAGGCAAATATGTGGTTCCCTTGACGGTTCTTGCGATCCTACCACCTTGAGTCTTCTTCATCAAATTCACAAGGGTGTGTATAAGATCATCTCCAAGGTAAAATGCGTGCAAGAACAATTAGGTGTGATTGCCACTAAGTTTCCCGAGATCAAAGAAGATATGGATAGGATTCAAGCCTCTTTGATGGTTTCCGATGATGAAGATGATGATTAAAATATTTATCTCTTGTTATTTTATCTAGGAATCTTCTTATGAAAATTTATTCTTGTGTTTAAGAGGGACAACTAGGGGTTGGAATAGAAATTATTGTGAGTACACTTAGCTATTGCCAACGCTTTCTCATCTTGCAATTTTTTTAGATTTAGTTATTTAAATTCTAAAGTTTATTTGGAAGATGATTTTGCAGTATTAATCTTTTTCGGTTTCATATATTGCAAAAATTGTTATGGGATATGTGTTTTCGTCCATGAACTATGATTGCCCCATGTTCGACAAAGGTTAGGCATATTGTGTCATTATGCAAATATTGATGGAAGATAGGATGAACTTTTGATTACAAAGATTAAGTCTATTGTATATCTTTATGAAAATATTGATGAAAAATAGAATGAATCTTTGAATATTCTGCAGTATTGATCTTCCCCTGATCCACTTCTATGTGAAAGTATTGTGTGGCTCCGTAAGTTTTCCTATGTTGAGCATTTCCTATTAAATTAATCACGGGTTCTCTTGTGGTTAATTTAATTGATTTTTTCTGGATACAAATTCATGTTTCATGTGATTTTTTAATGTCCAAAGAAATCCTTATTTTCTTGCAAAAGTAAGGTCGCTCTTGTTGTTCTTTCGGCAATGAAATTTTATGGGGGAGAGTTCTTATTTGAACTTGTGCTTAATTGCCAAATCTTTGTAGGGAGTGCGACTGTGGAATATTGTAGGAGTTTTCTTGTATCTCTATTAACTCCTTGATGGATGCATTTAGTTTCGACTATATGATTCCATCTAAACAAAGTTGATATGTTTTCTCTTAGTCATGAAGAATCTCTATGAGAATTTCACTATGATCCCACTAGTTTTCGTACCTTTTCCAATTTATATTGACAAAAAGGGGAAGAATTAATGTGTAGATCACACTACAAATACATAAGGTTTACGGATCATTATGTAAGGGGGAGTGGTTTTCATATGAGATGAAGTATTGACTAAGAGGGAGTGATACATATCATCATAGTATTGTTGTTAAAGTTGTGATACAATTGGACTTTGATGCTGTGTAATAATACTATGACACTATATAACAATACGAAAACATTTGGTTTTTATATATTTTTATAGCTACGGATCTTCAACAACTATGATGCTGAGTTGAACACGTACAGAATCACTGGAGTACTTGGATGTGACGAAGATTTCGAGTAATGTTGAAGAACCAGGGAAATCAAGCATTTGGATGAGAAGCTACAAAGTCTAATTTTTTTGTAATCCATATGTATTGATAGTTTTGTCACTAAAATTGACAAAGAGGGAGGTTGTTAGAGCACTGCTCGGTCGAACTCGCAAGCGTTGCTATCTCAAGCTTGTTTGTCAAGTTTAGTTGTCAAAACTATAAGTCTTGATTTCTAGTCTACTTATAACTAAGTCTAGGATTAGGATAGAAAGTATAGTTGATCATTAGACTTCACGACATTCATCGATTGAAGACGAAGAACTACTAAGGGAATCTTGTGGAAATTCATCAACAAAAGGTATGTGGAGACTTAAGCTCATCTATCACTTAAAAGTCTATCTACTTTATCTCTTATTTGAGACAAAATTCGTATATCTATATAGACTTGGATTATACACATTTGATATTTCGAGATGAGTTTAACTCGCTTACATATTTCTCGAAATATGTGTTGGTAAGCTTTCGCTTTAACCAAGTTCATCTTATATTCTCGACGAAAGTCAAAAGATGATCATGTGAAAATTTCCTTGTAACATCTTACATGATTTGTATGAGACAGTCATTTGATGTATACTCGGAATGTTTCATATTGATCATTCGATCACTTGAAAATTGCTTTGAAGCTAATAGTTTGTGTAAGACAGCTATTGTCGTCTTCAAAGAATGTTTAAATGATTGAAATAGGAGTTTAGAACAAATAACCATGATTGGATATAGCATAGTAAGCGTACTTGTATGCTAACTGTCGCAAGTTATTCCAAGTTCTGGAACCATAGTATGCATACCCGTATACGTACTGGTTGGTTAATGAAAGTCCGGGAACTTAGTATGCATACCGGTATGCATACTACGTTAGTTTCAAGTTCCGGAAATTAAACTGAGTTTGGAAGGTATGTATACCCGTAAGCATATTGGCGAACCTAAACTAAGTCTGGCTACTTAGGTATGCGTATGATGTGTTTCTTAGGCCCAGCAAATTAATAATCTTATTTCCACACAATTAAATGGTAATATAATGGAAGAAAGGATCGTTCCCACGAAGAGCAGTAAGTTTTAGTTGTCAAATCGTCACAAAGGGGGGTTTGTTTTAGATTTGAATAAAGTAAACAAAAGCAATTGAAAATAATAAATTGTAAGCAATAGGGAGAGATATGATCGAGGAATCCTTCTTCGTTAATAAACTATCAATGTGTTAATATATTCATCTATTCGTCATTAATCATAGATTATCACCAACCGTAAAATAACAAGTACGCTTAGCTATTCCCAAAATTCCTTAATTCACTGGATAACATGTACGCTTAGTTACCGGATTCTATTTGTCTGAACCACCTTGAGGTACGCGTACAAGATGCAATTCAGTCGAATGTTTTAGGGTTTGTGAATTTAGGTTGATCCTAGTAGTTAGACTCAGTACACTCGGTCTACTTGCTAAGGTTGTGTTTACACGTTATCACTTTACAGAATCCCTCTGCAAGGTTTCATGTTTTCTACTTGTGTAAGGAATTATTCAACAATTACGGATATCCTAACCCTCACTAGCAATAGATTAAAACAAAAAATATATTCAGTTGGCCACCTAATCAATCTATCAATTAATCATAAGTATTTTAATAGGAAACACAAACGATAATCATATGAAAAAATGAAAATAGATTAATATATTAAATCAAATCAAGTTTAAAACTTAGAATTCATCCTCAATCAATGGGTGTTTAGCTACTCATGTATGTAGAAGCATCCATGATATACATATAAGAAAAGTTTAGAAATATCGTTACGATTGATGAATCGCTCTGAAACCTAGATTTCGATCCATGTGATTTTTGTTCTCTCCAAGCTTTACAATTTCGTGATCTATTTATGATTTTTCATTCATGACCTAATACCTCCTTTTATAGGTTTACATTGCTTGGACTTCACGTATTTAGTTTGGTTCAAGAACCCGACCTAAAAATATGAAATAACGACCCTAAACGTGACCTTAGGCCTTCCAAGGTATTAATATACGTTTTCCTACTTGATAAGTATGCGTACCAGTATGCGAACTTCAAATTCCAGCAGAAATTTTCGGAATTAAAGTATGTGTACCTGTTTGCATACTTTATTGTCTTCGGTATTCGATAAAAACTTGTTTTGGCCACAACTTCTTCGTCCGAACTCGGAATGACCTCATTATTTTTGAATTCTTTTTATATTTCAATTCTATTCAAGATGGTGATGAGAAATCCTTAATTTGAATGAGTTAATATCGGTCTTTGGCCCTTCTCTTGATTTTGAGCGTTTTGCTCCTTTTCATCGCACTTCTTTCCACTTCTATTGGACTCGGGCACTTGGATACTTGGAATACTTATCTTCCTAGCTCTTTTCAGAACTTTGTAGCTCCTTTTTGGATGATTCACCTAATAGAGGAAAATAAGATAAAACAAGAGTAATAATACGAAAATATGCAAGAATAATAGCTAAAACAAGTATGGAATGTACACTAAAATCATATGAATTACGCACTTATAAAATTCCCCCACACTTAGATTTTGCTAGTCCTCGAGAAAACTAAATAAAACTAATCCTAAATACAACAACTCCATGTCGTTGAGAAAACGGTTACACTTAGCATGAATAACAAGCCTTTAAACCCCTAGGTGTCCCTAGTGGACGAGTTATAGTCTCGTGAGGGTTTACAAGAGGTATAACCACAAAACCTACTCCAATTTCTCACCTTGGAAGAACCACTAAGAATAGACACAAAGTAGAAAGCCAAAAATTATTAGCTCGCATATGTTCTTTAGCTACAAACACCCCACATACATTCCAATCATCACACACAAGCAATTACTTGCTTATGACATTCGACCTGATTGAAAAAATCTACTAAGATAGTCATCATACTTGTTGCAACGTTTGTCACAACACTCGCATATTGAAATCACATGGATAGATAAGAGAATGGAAATAGAAAAGCGAAGTGTGCAAATGTTAACTGAAGTGAAAGATGTTACCCACAATACTTGTATGAATGTCGTCAAAGGATTCTTATTTATAGTACAATAGTTGATAGAAGCACCCATTTAACTCGACCACATGATTAGATACTCTAAGCGCATGTTCCTTATGTGATAGTTTCCTTGGATCCTGTGTTCCACGCTTGTTTAGGCGACGAAGACAGGGACAACGTTTCATACATACAACTATCAAAGAGTCGAGAACCTCATCAATAGTCTTTTTGACTTGCTATATAATGATGATATGGTTCTTTTATTTTCATCGACTACGATTACTCCAAAATTCCGGACCTATCATTTATTAATGTCGATAAAAGAAAAGGAGCCTTATATAAATATTTTTTTTTTACTTTTTTCGGCGGTGTAAGACAATAATTGTCTTATGAGGATTTTATGTACTCAACTAATGATTAGCTTGCTACAATATCCACGGCAGTATCAGGACCCCACCAAATCACTTTAGAGAAACATATAACATCAAAAATAAAAAGAAAGTGATTCACTAATGATTAATTGCGAGGATGGATCTTTCAAACAACTACCATAGTTGAGTTTCACAATCAATTATGAGCGTATATATTTAAGGATTGCAATAAACGGAACTTAATCTATAGCTGTAAGAACGGTTTCAACCTTAAAAGGTTTAGAATATCATCCTAAGTAGCTCATAATTAATTCCAAAACATGAAGTCTCAAGAATGCAAGAAATCAAAGAGTATGATGATTTTTTTTTATGTATATATGCAAATAGTAGATACTAAATGCTCCCCCACACTTAAACTCAACATTGTCCTCAATGTTCAAAACCGAAAATTCTGATTTCTGACATAACAGCCCTGAAAAACTCCAAAATTGTACGAATGAGTAGGGAACTAGGAAAACATTATAAACGAAAGTTGTCTACCTACATCTTTTCTATTTGTCAAAATTTCACAGTGTTTGGATAAACGGTCTGACTTTTATGGTCTCCGGACTGACTGACATGCAATCTGAAAAAGTTCTGGAAAAGTACCGAAACTCAAATGCCCAGGCCAATATCTCCAACTTAACAGAATCCGAATTCAGATTTTATTTTTGGAAAATAAAGGTGAGTCTGTCTTCTTTAAAAGTTGTCAACCACTCAAATCGGACTCAGTATGAATTCTCGAGAGCTATTTTCGTGACAAGTGCGCAGTCAGAATTTTCTGACGAGAATTCGTCAAAACTTTCATTATAGATATAGGACTTTGTAAAATCTAAGATGGGAATGCAAGATATGTTATGAAAAACTAAGAAAATTAAAAAAAAAAAAAAAAAGGGATAGAGATACAAAACCGATGGGTTGCCTCCCATGTAGCGCTTTGTTAAACGTCCTCAGCTTGACTTGGCATTCCAATGATGCTACTCCTCTAGAGGGAGTGAATCTTGAAGTATCGTCACTTATACATTCTCTTTAGAGAAGTTTTCATAATAAGGCTTCAATCTATGGTCGTTGACTTTGAAAGTTGTTCCAGTTTTCGTACAAGTAATCTCAACTGCACCATAAGGAAAAATATTAGTAACAACATACGGTCTAATCCATCTAGATCTTAGCTTCCCAGGAAATAATCGAAGACGAGTATTAAACAAAAGAACTTTTTGACCCATAAAAAAACTCTTTCGATAAATCATCTTGTCATGGAAAAGTTTCGTCTTTTCCTTGTATATACGAGAACTCTCGTAAGCATCATTACGTATCTCCTCTAGCTCGTTTAGCTGTAACTTCCTTTGTTTCCCCGCATTGTCATAATCCATGTTGCACATATTTATCGCCCAATATGCCTTGTGTTCAAGTTCAACCGGAAGATGAAAAGCTTTTCCATAAACCAACCGATATGGAGACATATCAATCGGTGTTTTGTACGCCGTTCTATATTCCCAAAGTATATCATTAAGCCTATAACTCCAATATTTTTGTGTAGTGTTCACGGTTTTCTCAAGAATGGATTTAATCTCACGGTTCGAGATTTCGGCTTGCCCACTAGTTTGTGGGTGATACGTCGTACCAACCTTGTGTGTTATGTTGTACTTCTTGATTAGAGCATGGAAGGATTTCTGAAAATATGAGCCTCCGTCACTGATAACCACTCTTGGTGTACCATGTATAGAAAAAAAATATTCCTTCCCAAATTCACAAACAACTTGAGAATCATTAGTATGGGTGGCTTTAGCTTCCGCCCATTTCGAAACATAATCCACAACAAGAAGTATATAAAATTTTCCGTTAGAATTGACAAAAGGACCCATAAAATCAATTCCCCACACATCAAATACTTCAACAATAAGAATTGCTGTGAGTGGCATTTGATTTCGAGCACCTAGATTGCCCGTTCTTTGACATCTATCACAAGATTTGCAAAAAATATATGCATCCTCGAATAGGGTAGGCCAATAAAATCCACTTTCAAGTGCTTTGAAAGCGGTACGTTTAGAACCAAAGTGACCACCACATGCATAAGTATGACAAAAAGTAAGAATAAATTGAAATTCAGAATTAGGTACGCACCTGTGGATGACTTGATCAGAACTGTATTTCCACAAGTAGGGCTCATCCCACACATACTTCTTGGCTATTTTCTTAAGCTTAAGATTTTGAAAATTAGACAATGTACTAGGTACTTGTCTTGTAACCAAGTAGTTCACTATATCCGCGTACCAAGGTGTTGAATCTTCAATTGAGAAAAGTTGTTCGTCTGGAAAACGATCTTGTAAAGGAAGTTCTTCTTTGGAAACAACAAGTCTACTAAGATGATCAGCAACAGTATTTTCAATACCTCTTTTATCCTTTATTTCGTAATCAAATTCTTGCAATAGTAGAATCCACCGTATAAGTCTTGGCTTAGATTCTTTCTTCTTTAGTAGGTACCTAAGTGCTGCATGCTCAGAGTATACAACCACTTTTGAACCCATCAAATAGGATCTAACGTTTTCTAGTGCAAACACTAAAGCCAAAAATTCTTTCTCGGTAGTGGAATAGTTGATTTGTGCATCATTTAGGGTCCTAGATGCATAATAAATCACATGAGACAGCTTGTCTACTCTTTGACCCAAAATGGCTCCAACTGCGTAGTCACTTGCATCACATATTAATTCAAATGGAAAACTCCTGTCTGGTGACTTGATAATTGGTGTAGTTGTCAACAACTCTTTTAATCTATCAAAGGCATCCTTGCACTCCTTGTTGAAGTCAAAAGTAACCTCCTTTTGAAAAAATTTGCACATCGGCATTGAGATATTGAATAAATCCTTGATAAATCGCCTGTAAAAACCTGCATGACCAAGAAACGAACGAATCTCCCTCACCGAAGTGGGGTATTGTAATTTTCTTATTAAGTCTATCTTTTCTTTGTCAACTTCGAGCCCTTTAGAGGACACGATATGACGGAGCACTATTCCATGGTTTACCATAAAGTGGCATTTCTCCCAATTAAGAACTAGGTTAGTGTCTACGCATCTTTTAAGAACACCATAAACACTAAAAAAAAATGCCTCGATTATGCGTTCCACGTAGTCAAGAAAATCATACTAACCATACACCTCTGAAAAGTGGCAGGTGCATTGCAAAGACCAAACGGCATCCGTCTATAGGAAAACGTACCAAAAGGACAAGTAAAAGTAGTCTTCTCTTGGTCATCTGGTGCAATAACAATCTGATTGTATCCTGAATAACCCTCCAAAAAACAATAATGTGAGTGTCTCGTTAATCTCTCTAACATCCGATCTATGAAAGGCAAAGGAAAGTGATAATTTCGGGTTGCAGCATTAAGCTTTCTGTAGTCTATGCACACTCTCCATACCGTTTGAACTCTTGTAAGAACAAGTTCATCACCTTGATTTCTAACAACAGTGAAACCTGATTTCTTAGGCACCACTTGAACCGGGCTAACCCATTTGCTGTCAGAAATTGGGTAAATCACCCCCACACTTTGCAATTTGAGGATCTCTTTCTTCACGACCTCCATCATTGGGGGGTTAAGCCTACGTTGAGCATCACGTATAGGCTTAAAATCATCTTCCATTAGGATTCTGTGCATGCACATGGATGGAATAATGCCTTCGATATCAGCAATAGTCTAACCAATATCCGTTTTATGCTCTTTCAGAACCCTAAGTAGACGTTCTTCTTGTATTTGGGTGAGGTTCTTTGCAATAATCACCGGAAGTTCTTCTTTATCACCTAAGTACGCATACTTTAAGTGGTCTAGAAGCGGCTTCAATTCAAGTTTCGGTGCCTGCACAGTAGAAGGTAATGGAACCTCATTCGTTACGGGTAAAGAAATATAAGAAACATTACCCGGTTTAGCTTCTTGTAATGTTGTTAAAGCACCGCACATCTCCACTATCTCTTTGGCTAAATCAACGTCCAGGTTCGGCTGTCCATGAACGTCCAAATCAATGTTATTCTGTAGCACAACTCCAAGTTCATCTTCAGCGTTCAATTCAAACATTTGTTGCGCTAACGAACCAATAACATCAATGGAGAAAGCTGAGTGGACATCACTAGGATAGCGCATGGTTTCAAAAATATTGAACCGTACGATATCCTTATCAAATTCCATAGTGAGTGCAGCACTATCAACATCAATCTTCGTCTGTGCAGTTTTCATAAACGGTCTCCGAAGAAGTAACAAAATAGATGAACAATTATCTGCATATCCACAATGTAGAAATCAACCGGAAAGATTAACTGATTCACTTGAACTAACACGTCCTCCACGACTCCCTTAGGATAAATATTGGACTTGTTAGCCAATTGAATAGTAATCTTTGCCTCTTTTAAAGGTCCGTGATTCAAAGAATCATAAACATCGGCTCACATAACACTTATGGAAGCTCCTAAATCAAGCAAAGCACGCTCGAATAGTTCGTTACCAATAGTAAAAGGTACAGTGAAACCACTGGGATCTTCACACTTTGTAGGCATCTTCTTCAGTAACATTGATGTAGCACTTTCTCCCACTTGAGTGATCTCATTAGCAATTAAACTATCATTCATTGTACAAAAATCCTTCAAAACCTTGGCATACCTGGGTACGGTTCTGATGGCCTCAATAAATGGACTGTTGATGTGTATCTTGCTGAAAATATCCACGATCTCCTTGTCTTGAGATTGCTTCTTCGACTTGGAAAAACGACTAGGGAAAGGAGGTGGTATGGTAAAAGTTGGAATTGTGTCCTTAGGTTGGTTGTTTGAGGTTGGTTTTTCCTTTGGGACAGTTTCCTCCTCTACTTCCTTTTCGATGTCGTTACTAACCTCTTTTTGTTGATGTGGCTCTTCAGTTTGTCTCTCACTTCTTAGAGTTACTGCATTAACGTGTTCTCTTGGGTTCAAAAAAGGTTGTGATGGGAGTGTTGTTGATGCATGAGACTTCATAAGATTCATATCAGTTTCCAATTGCCCCACTTGAGTCTGCAAATCTCTAATAGCATTATCAGTTTTTAACTGATTCTGTTCGGCTTTCTGTATGAATTGATCAGTTTTCTGCATGAATTGGTCAGTTTTCTGCTGACTTTGTTGAAACATGGATGAAAGACCTTGCATCATGGTAATCATCTTCTCAGAGGCGTCCTCCTTTGGAGCTTGCTGTTGTGGTTGAAATTGTTGTTGAAAACCACCTTGTCTTGCATATGGATTAGGAGCAGCGGCTTGCTTATTGGCATAACTGAAATTGGGATGTTCTTTCCAACCATGGTTATAATTATTAGAATAAGGATCACACCTTAGCCTCTGATTCATAAAATATAGCATTTTCCTCAGCTTCATCTTCGTATGAAGGAATGATCACTGCTGTCATCCTTTGGACTACCTTCTCTATATTGTTCATTTGTTGCTCTGATTGTGAAGTTTATTCTATTTTGTTAACTCTTCTGACATTTGAGTCATTTCTGGTGTAAAATTGCTGAGCATTGCAGCCATTCTCTCAATCAAACTAGTTTCCTGCGAGATTGTCTTCTCAGTAAGTGAACCACCAGCAGATGCATCAATTAAATTCCGTTTCTCTGGAAGTAATCCTTCGTAGAAATATTGGATAATGAGTGCTGGAAATATGTTGTGGTGAGGGCAGCTTGCCACTAAATTTTTGTACCTATTCCAGTATTCATGAAGAGACTTCCCAATAATCTTAAGAATACTACTAATCTCTTTACGAACAGATGCTTCCTTAGAAGCAGGAAAATATTTCTCTAAAAATAGTTTTTTCATCTCATTCCATGTTGTAATACTCCCTGGAGGGAGGTAATACAACCATTCTTCAGCTTAATCTATTAAAGAGAATTGAAAAGATTGCAACAATGCCGTATCACTGTCTTCGGTACTTTGCCTAAGACTTGTCATCTTCTGCTGAAATTGTCGAAGATGATGATTCGGATCTTCACCTGGAAGTCCCTTGAACTTTGGTAGATGATGAAGTAGATTCGACTTCAGCTCCACTGGGTTAGTGATTGTAATACACAGTGGTTGCGAATCTAAGCATGAAGATGTCAACTCTCGCATCTTCCTCTCCTGAGGCGGAGGAGGTGGTGATGGATTTGTGTCGTCTACTATCTCTTCTGAAGGAGGTTCTTGTTGCATTTGCTGACGTGCTTGTAGTATCGTTCCCTTCCGAGTTTGAATACCACACCTCAGATAATCCTAATCTTTCGGTGCCAGAGATTAAGTACCTGAAAATAAAAATCTAGAAAATGAAATTAAAAACTAACAACAAATTCTAACAACAATAATAAAACAAAACTAAAAGAAATAACAACTAAAGCTACCGACTGCTCCCCGGCAGCGACGCCAAAATTAGATGGGTGTCGTAGGCAAGAAATTAATAATCTTATTTCCACACAATTAAATGGTAATATAATGGAAGCAAGGATCGTTCCCACGAAGAGCAGTGAATTTTAGTTGTCAAATTATCACAAAGGGGGGTTTGTTTTAGATTTGAATAAAGTAAACAAAAGCAATTGAAAATATTAAATTGTAAGAAATATGGAGAGATATGATCGAGGAATCCTTCGTCGTTAATAAACTATCAATGAGTTAATATATTCATTTATTCGTCATTAATCATAGATTATCACCAACCGTAGAATAAAAGGTACGCTTAGCTATTCCCAAAATTCCTTAAGTCACTGGATAACAGGTACGCTTAGTTACCAGATTCTATTCGTCCGAACTATCTTGAGGTACGCTTACAAGATGTAATTCAGTCGAATGTTTTAGGGTTTGTGAATTTAGGTTGATACTAGTAGTTAGACTCAGTACGCTCGGTCTACATGCTAAGGTTGTGTTTACACGTGATCGCTTTACAGAAGCCCTCTGCAAGGTTTCACATTTTCTTCTTGTGTATGGAATTATTCAACAATTACGGATATCCTAACCCTCACTAGCAATAGATTAAATCAACAAATATATTCAGTTGGCCACCTAAACAATCTATTAATTAATCATAAGTATTTTAATAGTAAACACAAACGATAATCATATGAAGAAATCAAAATATATTCATATATTAAATCAAATCAAGTTTACAACTTAGAATTCATCCTTAATCAATAGGTGTTTAGCTACTCATGGATGTAGAAGCATCCATGATATACATATAAGAAAAGTTTAAAGATGTCGTTACGATTGATGAATCGCTCTGAAACCCTAGCTTTCGATCCGTATGATTTTTCTTCTCTCCAAGCTTTACAATTTCATAACCTTTTGATGATGTTTCATTTATGACCTAATACCTCCTTTTATAGGTTTACATTGCTTGGCCTTCACATATTTAGTTTAGTTCAAGAACCCGACCCAAAAATATAAATAACGACCCCAAACGTGAACTTAGGCCTTCAAAGGTATTAATACACGTTTTCCTACTAGATAAGTATGCGTACCAGTATTCAAACTTCAAATTCCAGAAGAAATTTTCGGAATTAAAGTATGCATACGCGTTTGCATACTTTACTATCTTCGGTATTCGATAAAAACTTGTTTTGGCCACAACTTCTTCGTCCGAACTCGGAATGACCTCATTCTTTTTGCATTCTTTTTATAATTCAATTCTATTCAAGCTGGTGATGAGAAATTCTTAATTTTAATGATTTAAGATCAGTCTTTGGCCCTTCTCGTTTTGCTCCTTTTCGTCGCACTTCTTCCACTTCTCTTGGACTCGGGCACTTGGATATTTGGAATACTTCTCTTACTAGATCTTTTCAGAACTTTGTAGCTCTTTTTTGGATGATTCACCTAATAGAGGAAAATAAGAGAAAACAAGAGTAATAATACGAAAATATGCAAGAATAGTAGCTAAAAAAAGTATGGAATGGACACTAAAATCATATGAATTATGCACTTATCAGCGTACCCGTTTGCATACTTGAGTAGGTTATGTTCTAAAATCGGTTTGTTCATGAACTTATACATTTATATAATTGTTGATGGTGGATTTTCAGCAAGGGATAAAATCGTAAAATCATGATATTGCATGTTTCTGACCCGGCTTCAGGAACGCATGTGACGATTCATGCTTCTACGATCCGTAAACCGTTTTCACGATCTCTGATCGAGTACCTCTCAGAGCCACGATGAATATGATTCTCGAAAGGCCTCCCACTTGCTGAGCATTCGATGTTGCGCATTTCATCGTGCCCTCTATGTAGAAGAACGATTGGGCGGTCCTCCTACATAATTGTTCGTTGAGAGGGCTTAACACCTTCAGGACGTAGGCGACACTCGTTGTTCCCTGACTACATAGAGAGACCCTCCTCTACATAGAAGAATGATTGGGCGATCCTCCTACATAATTGTTTGTTGAGAGGGCTTAATGCCTTCAGGAAGTCGGCGACACTCGATGTTCCCTGACTATGTAGAGAGACCGTGTATAGATTCAGATGGCTCTCCTACATAATTGTTTGTTGAAGGGGATAAACGCCTTCAGGACGTCAACAACGCTGCACGTTGTTCCCTGACTATGAACCTTTCAGAACGAGTGTGATGCTTCAACTATCTCATATCTCGATTCTACAATAGATTAAATCTACCGTGACATTCACCGACTGAATTCCTAGAAAATAATTTATTTTATCTTATTACTCCGTTCTATGGCTATTCCCGGCGGATTCCATAGATTAGTAATAGATAACCAATTAATCTCATTGCTTCGTTCCCTGAATTCCCCGGCTGGATTTCATGGATTAGTAATAAATGTTCAACTCATTTTATTTTTCCGTTTCATGAATCATTCCCAACTGAATTTCATGAATTAGTAATAAATACTCCACAATCGGGCGTCTGACTGTCATCGAGTAAGTCCTGAGAGAATAGTGCAAGTGTACTTGAAAAATAATGCACAAACGAGCACCAAAACACACGAACGAACGATCAAAGTATGGACGAACGAGCGACTCATAGAAATAAAATAATAATAAAATAAGCTAGAGGCGTGGGACCGGGTCGGCCGGCTGGTCATGCTATGGCCGGTCCGCCTCCATTATTTTATTTTCACTAATATTTTATTTCTACCCTCATTTCAAAGGGATTCCCTCATCTCACAGAGATTCCCTCATTTGAGCAAACTCCCTCATTTGACAGAAACTTTTAATTTTCCATATTTTTATCAAAAAAAAATAGGGAAAGGTGTCACGGGACCGGGTCACCTAGCCAGCCGGCCATGCCCTAGTCGTGGCCGGTCCCACACCTCACAATTCCTTATTTCCTCATATTATTATTTCCATCATCTCATGGAACTCCACCATTTGATTGGAAACCCTAGTTTTTCAGTATTTTCTCAAATATTGCTCAAACCATGGAAACGCCAAAAAGTCAAACAGTCACTCGACCACCTAGGCTTCCCACGTCAAAAATTAAAATATCATTATTTCAATATTCTCAAATTATTTGTCGCATGAGAAAAGTTCTTCTTGCTCATTCGAGCAAAATTGAGAGTTTCACTCAAGATCAAGCTCTTCTGAAAATCCAAAATATTGCTCGAACGATCGTCAGGAAATACCAAAACTCTCAGGACTGAGACAAGGACACCGTGGTGACACGAGCACACTGCCTTGACCGACCAAGGCCAGCCCTAAGGCTTTCAAGGAGCCAGTCCCACACATTTTCACAATTTTAACCTAATTTGCGAGCAATCGCTCATATTGGGTCCAAACTCTCTCCAACCAACTTGGAACTCGCTCAAACGACTAGCAGTTGATCCACGACCATCAAGGGACGGTTCCATACCCCATTGGTCGGTCCTTCATCTCTCCATGAATTAGGTTTTATTACCTAACGCTCGCACGAGCATTATTCTAAAAAATGATCAACACCAGCATTTGATCATTCTTTCACCAGCCGGTCAGCAAAGGAACCTGGAGCACGCTCACTCGAGCACTTGGTCACCACATGGTCATCCATCATCCCATGTGGTCGGTCCCTCCTTCATTCAGTTACCTATTTTCAGTAATTTATCAATTGACGAATAATTGATCAAAATTAGGGTTTCGAACAAACGCTCCACAAATCATAATTATGAGCAAGTTCAAACACTAATAGTTTTATGTTGATCCAGCAGTCGACATCTAGATTAATTACATGATATTCGGTCCAGTTACCAATATTTTAAATTAATATTTTATTTGGTCATGCTATCAACAATTTATCGAATGAGCAATATTTGCTCAATTGCCCGATTATTTATCCAGCTATCAATATTCAGTAATTCACTGAACGGGAAATACTTGCTCAATTGCTTGAATATTGATCTAACTATCAATATTCAGTAATTCACCGAGCAATACTTGCTAAATTGCTCGAATATTGATCCGACTATCAATATTCAGTAATTCATCGGATGAGCAATGCTTACTCAGTTACTCGATCATACACTAATATTCAGTAATTTATCGATCAATTTCTGGAGAAATATTTGCTCAGATTATCAACATCATTCATTCGAAGAACTACGTCCCAGAGACATGTTCAATTCATTAATCATAGAGCATTCAACTATCATGCTCTACTAAACAAAGTCTAGACCCATCGTCTAATCAAGTCAACGACTGACTAAACAAATACATGTCTGCTTTGCAGACTCCACATTCGTGAG
The DNA here is from genome assembly GCF_003573695.1 of Papaver somniferum. NCBI lineage: Eukaryota > Viridiplantae > Streptophyta > Magnoliopsida > Ranunculales > Papaveraceae > Papaver > Papaver somniferum. The sequence goes on along the minus strand of NC_039363.1, from coordinate 30,716,440 downwards.
ACATCAATCACGTCACATGGGGGATATCTATTAGGGTTTTGGTCTGGCGGCCTACAGCACGTGTGTTCATACATGATGAAAAATATGAGTAAATCGTGCAAGCAGTTGAGGGAGTTAGAAAAGTAGTGGGTGGACAATCAACCAACCCTCTCACGTACGAGGAACTGGTGAAACCACGATATCTCACTTTCCCACTCTTTCACTCGAGCAACTGTCACACTTAATGGAGATCAATGTTTTTACATTTCCAGCAATATAAATAAGTCTCTGAGTTCATGATTGAAAGGAAAGTACAAACAGACGAAAAACACAGGAATTCCGCAAGATATTGAACAGACAATCCATCGTCTAACCAAAAATCATCGTGTGACCAACACTCTTTTCAATCACTCAAACTTATTCATCATTTTACAGAAACCTACAACACATTCACAAATTACCATTGGTCTCACACACTTCTCAATTTCCATTCTACAGATCAACCTATCTCCCTCTTTGTGACCAAATTGACTCTGGAATGGCCATTGACTTGGTTTAGGTCGGAGTCCTACAGATTGATCTCTCGAACTTAAAAGCACTCTCGTGCAGTGCATCTGTTTGAGGTTAGGCAGTTTGCTCGGTTGAGGAGTCTTCGATCGCTCGATCGTCTCTTCATTCCCTAGAAAACCAGCAAATCGTTTTCCCACATCAACAATAATAAGGAACGCAATCTTTTGCAAACCGTGGCTATAATGTTCATGAATTGATTTGTCAATTGTATCTTGTATACTTCTATGAGAATATGAACAATTGAACAACTCTAGAACTAGTTTCATTTGAGTCATTTGAACTAGTTATGGTTAAGATGAATATGGTTGATATGAAAGTGTTCATATGGTTAACTATTGTTGATCCAACAAGGTGTACACGTTTAGATATGGTTACTCATATCTAAATGAAGTCACTTTTCATTTGTTTAAGTTCGATCTAATGGTTGAAAGATATTAGCTTGAGTCTAATCAGGTTTTCATCTAACGGTGAATATTGAATGCTTTGTTACCAAGGTACCATTGATTGCAAACCCTGATTTGAAGACTATATAAAGGAGAACTCTAACAACTGGGAAACCTAATCCCCACACCTATTGTGTATTACTAGTTGCGACTAGAGTCGATTATCCTTTAACCTTAGGTTTTCCAAAACCCAGTAGGTTAACAACTTGAAGACTTCATTGGGATTGTGAAGCCCGACCTAACTTTTTTATATGTAGTTGCGTGTTATGATCTTGTTTTTTTCGATCGTGATTGAATACTATCTTCTCGAAGATTCTCTCGAGATTTAACCTCCGACAGGGAAGATAAAAAGTAGTCACATACATCTTCGTCTCATCGTTGGTGATTCCACAATATCTTGTTTCGCTACCATACGATTAATATTATTGTGAGGTGATTGATATTACTAGGCAGTTCTTTGGGAATATAAGTCTGATGTATCAATTGGTTCATGTTCACCTTGATTTATCAAAAGATGGAATAAGAGACTTTTTTGTGTGAGACAGATTGGTTTATCAAGTCTTCGACTTTGGGTCGCAGCAACTCTTAGTTGTGGGTGATATTAGCTAATGGAATCAAGTGTGCAGAATCCGGCGTGGTTCTAGAGGCGTAAGGAACGTGACTGTACCTTGATCAGTGTGAGATTGGTTAGGGCTCAACTACAGTCCAGTCGGAAGTTAACTTGGAGTAGGCTAGTGTCTGTAGCGGCTTAATACAATGTGGTGTTCAAATATGGATTAGGTCCCGGGGTTTTTCTGCATTTGCGGTTTCCTCGTTAGCAAAATTTCTGGTGTCTGTGATATTTCTTTTCCGCGTTATATTTGTTTATATAATTGAAATTCACAGGTTGTGCGTAAATTTCAATCAATTGCGAATCCAACCTTTGGTTGTTGATTAAATTGATTGACACTTGGATATTGGTTTTTGATATTGTCAAAGTTATTTCTTATATTCAATCGGGATCGCAAATTCCTATTTGTTTGATTGCAGATTAAATTGAGAAATAGAGATATAACACTTGGATGTACTTTTCTTAAGATTGAGTCTGTATGTCTAGTTGATTCTCTTGAAAGTATATTGGAGTTTGTCCATACAGATTGCTAAGCGAAATATTGGGTGTGGTTGTTAGACCCTGCTTTTTCAGAATGGTAGAGAGGTGGGGGCGTGAAAAGAGAAGAGAATCCTTATGTTTCTAGGGTTTAGCTTTATAAGAGGATAAATATGTTTTGAAAAGACAACTACACCCTTATAAAATAAGATTTTTTACGTGAACATAACTTGACATAAATAATGTATATATTTATGGTTGTATTTATATATATCCACTTAGTGCCTGGATAGTCCTTTCAGGCCCCAGGCCGCACTCGGCCGCTTCGTACCCGCCTTACGACTTTTGCTACACGGCTGCTCAGTCGGTCTCATTTATTAAACTACCTCAGTAAGATTGAGGTTTTCAAAAATACAAAGGGGTGGATAATTAGCATTCCACAAATTATTTACATTTTTGTGCATTACGTATTGATACAAAGAGTGTGCCAGATAGCTCGCAGTTCTCAGAAAATATTGAAATTTTATGTCAATAAAAGAATTTTCTGCATCTTTCATCTTCAAAAATACAAATCTAGAGCTCCAAGGTATATCCCTGATCTCTCTTAGAACTTTCGCAGTCACATTAGAAGCATCACCCTCTTTAACGACTTTATTGAAACCAAATTTAATACACAGGTGTAGTAGGATAAAAATTGATTCTGTAGAAAAGAGTAAAAGTGGGTAGGTTGATGAGAAACGAGTCTAGACCCTAAATAAATGTACTGCATCGGAGTACTTTAGATTCGACAGATCAATCTGTACAATTCTGGTCTAAACCAAGAAATGGTCGTTCCAGTCTTGTTGCGGTCACAAAATGAAGGAGAAGGGTTGGTTTTAGGGAGGGAAGCAGAGAAGGTGTTGAGATCAGAGTGGTAGACTTTGTGAGAGGTGAAGGTGAATGAATATGTATCAGAAAGTAGAGCCTGATTGAAGGTTGTAAGCAGTGTCTTCTCTGTGTGTTCTGGGTACTTGTGTGTTGATGATGATTGTAGAGCCCCCCTAAGATAGCAACTTACTAATCCAAGAGATTAACTATAATAAGGAGGCACTAAGGATATAAAAATATCTAACTAAACAAAGATTAAGCCAAATCTAAAACCCTTTCTGAAATAAATACAAGAACTCCTCTCAAATGATACATATACAATAGTGATTTGGTTTGCAAATAAATTATAAACACAAATAAACATAGCGGAAGCTAACCAACTAACGAAACCAACTCCTCGAAGCATTTATCACCACAACTTGATCTGTCTCTGAAACTGAAAGTGGGAATTGAGTGAGCACATCATCCCGAAAGGTGCCCAGTAGAAATAACAACTAACTTTCAAGTAATCACTAAAATGATTTGTAAACAATGCAGGTTTTGCTAAAAACCGATAAACACAGAAAACAGATAACGCATACTAAAATAATAAGTTGTAGTTCTACCAACCAATCATTCGGCAAACATTCACAACAGAAATAATAGTTGAGCGACGTCTTCCTTCAGAGTAGCAAGGCATGACTGTTGCGGAGACTTCAATGATCATTAAATTACCGTGAGGTTTTCCGGCCTCGAAGTCATAAACGATGTGTACCTTACCAGTACCTCAATGTACGCGCACTCTACATAGCAAGTAATTAAAGAATCTAATGGTGACAACATCATATCTGACAGAAGAACCTATACATGGAGAGCCCAACCCGCGCACGAGTCGATCCAACAATCACACACAATATTCTCAACACTCTTCTCTCTAAACACCAAAACATAATATAATAGCTTTTCAAAGTAACTTAAAAGAATAATAAACATCCATGTATAAGACATGAGTTGCCCGTACAGAAATAAGGAAATATATTGGTGACAATTACACACCAATTAGATAATTCGGGTGACAACTACACACTCTTAATATTGGTGACAATTACACACCTATTAGATGTGCTTGAATTAGATATAAAGTTTTGGCACACATCTCATACCAATCAAAAGAAAACCTTCTCCCTTTTATGGTAACAACAAGTAAAGGTTGTAACTGCTTTCCAGTCAATGGAAAGAATCACATTTTGAAGATAAGTAATTACTCCCAAAACACAGATTTTAGTTGTTTCTAAAGATCCAATCCCATCTCAAAATGTAAAAGAAAACTAGTTTGTATTACACTCATATATACATGCATACACATATCATATACTAACAAAGATATGCATGACTTTCGTAATATAAATAGATTTATAAAACAATAATGAATACAAGAGAGTTCGTTATCGATTCCCACTCTTTTGATGACAAGCCTCGCATACCTCAAGATCCTCATTCCACTAGTTCATCCTTTGAATCGATCGTTTTTAATAAAGAGTAATTGTTAATCACACAAGCACTCTAAGATATTATCCAAAAGGCTCACACAAGGTTCATAACATAATCTCATACAATTCTCTAGTTATAAGCTAAATGAACTATCAAATGGTTCTAAGTCCATTTATGGTTCTATACCTTTTTATTATCTATCTTTAACATATCTAAGGGTTTACTAATTCAATTGGGTTGGTTCCATAGTCTGTTAGATATGTCTTAAGAATATCTATAACTTTGTAGAAGGAACCAAATGTTATTTCGGACCATAAGGGGTCCAATTCATTAAGAATGGAAAATTAGGCCTAAGCCCAAGACCACTAAACATGTCCATTAATCTAAGGCCCAATCCATACAGATCAAATAATGGTCAACGTCAGGTCAGAGGGAGTCAATTAACGGTCGACGTCCAAAGTCAGGTCAACTAGTCTAGGTCAAGTCAAAGGGTTAACTCGGTCAAGGTCCACTGGGTCAAACAGGAAGTCAGTGATTCAACTCAGTCTACAAGACTGATTCAGGTAAGTCAGATTCACACTTGACTCAGTCTGATAAACTGAGTCAGCTAAGTCAGACATCTAACTGAACAGAAAGGCTCAAGGCTAAAGCCTTTGCTCAGGCCAAACTTCTAATGCACAACCAAGACGCGAAACAAATGCAAACACTCATACCTTATAACTCGAATACAAACCTAATCTACCACTACATCAACTACCAATTCAACTACACAAACATTCTCCTCTGCAATACCTTTATCTCTAACTAGCAACCATCAATAATTCCAGTTTAAACCCATTATAACTCTAGAAAGCCACCTCCACTAATTCAGATTCAAACACCACCAGATTCAACAACAACATCATCAAAAGAACTGCAACTTTATCTCAATACCATTACATCCTTGCCATCAGGTTCATCCTCAATTGTAACTTGATTCAAACACAACTATCCATTATATACCATTTATAAACTATAAAACCGTTTTATAAGCTTCCATCACCTTTGCAGCAATCTAAACATTCATCTAAACTCACTTCGTTACGAAATTCAGTAATAACACCATCTTTGCTTCCTCCCTGTGATCTAACACAAACCTAACAAACAACTACAACTCCATACTATACTATAGTCAAATTCAGTCTCATTCACAATCAAATAAAATCAATAATCTAAACAATTTAAACTAAAATACTAAACTTAAACGAAATTGGAATCTTACCCAAGCATGAGCATCCTCTGAACAACTAATTTCCCAAATCAATTCTACTGAAACCCTAATTTCCATTTTGGGGAAGAACAGAAAACCTTAATCTTCTTTAATTTTGAATTACTCTCCATCCTTGACCCTAATTCATTCAATTGATCAATACCCATCTCAATTCGCCTTTCCTAATTATCAATTTCATCTTTTAATCCTTCTTTGTATTCTTCTTATGAAACCCTAACTCTTGATTCAAACCTCAAAACAATTCTGCGACTTCAATTAGACATTAGCCCTATTAATCTTCATCTATCATCACCTCAAAACACTGACCAATTCAATCAAAACTTGAAGCTTAATTAGGAAACCCTTATATTCAGTTTACAGCAACATCAATTTCTTCTTCTCCCAGAACTCAATCTACTTCAACACCATCACCTTCTCTATCGATACAACTACAAGCTTCTACGAATCACCCACATCAAAATCAGATCACTTTGTCGACTTGAAATCGACAGAAAGAAGAACAGAAGAAAGAACAGAGAAGAAGAGGAAATAAGAAAGAAATGAAGAAATGAATTTTCTTTTCGATCGTTTTTGGGGATAAGGACGATCAGAAATGATTAAGGCACCCAAGAAACAGATAAGAGCAGCCAGGCAGTTTAAAGCAAATTAACAAATTTGCCCTTCATAAAAATTTGATGATTCCTTCTTTGTCCAGTATCCGAATGTCACGTTCGAGTAGTCCATTCCATGTAACTTTTCTAGATCTATCTAGTGATACTAGTTCTGTGTATCTAGATCGTTGTTAGATTAGTTTCTATTAATTAAGGTTCATCTCTAATTAATCGAGTCACTAGCGACTTAGTCGTCTCTTGACTGGTCTAGCTTGAGGGTCTTTATAATGATGATTGAATAGATTAAAAATCTATTTATATCAAGTTATAGTCGAACATCCTGATCTCGTAGGAAGTGGAGGTAGTTGAGTATTGAAGAGGTGGAGATCATGTGAAAGTGATGAGAACCATTTCCCTATTGTGAAGGGAGACTAGCTGGTTTTACATCCACTACTCCTCTATTTTTGTCAACTATCCGCCTTTCCTGAAACTTTCTCGTAATGGGTGTGTTGCACACACCCTGATGAACATCCCCCAATTGTGACATGTTTTATGTCTCGAGTAGCTTTGGTAGAGAGTGGCTCTTAGTCGTGATTTTCATGACTAAGGCGTGCCTATAAGACTAAAGCCTACTTGCACAACTAGGGCTACCTGTATGATAAAATCCATATGATACGGAGCATTTCGTATCACAACTAATAATACGGGGCGTGGTAGTTGTTGAGTGGGCCCACGATCATGACCTAGGAAGAAGTTGGTCATAAGTGACAAGTCAAGTCGTAAGAATGGGACTTGCCGTGAGTATTACTCAAAAAATAGCACAAGATGCTTTAGGTTAAATAATTAAATTATATAATCAATGCCCTAGAAATAACGTTTGTAAAGATGCATGTGAAGCATCATTTTCAAGAAAGCAACTCAAAATATCCGATATACGTAAAGCATCATTTTCAAACAAGCAGCTCAAAATATTCGATGAATGTAAAGCATCGTTGTATAGAGCCTTCCTGAATTAGTCGCAGATTTCATAGTCCAAAAAGTGGTGTGACCATCCTTCTTTGGCCGGCCATTGGTGGATGCACATGAAATTGGAGGATGTTATTGGTCCGTTAAGAAGAAGGATGGGAGGTGGCAATCCAGGTACCTTATTGGTCACCTGAGATTGGGTCTAGGCCGGACAAACCAGTTATCCAAATTGGACGGTTGAGATGAATTTCGACAGTTATTGATTCCAAATTAAGACCCTATAGGTAGCTCGACTAGTCTACTTTGGTCGACGATTTAGAGCGGAGCATGCAGGCTAGGAGTGCTCTGATTGGATGAAATAATAGAAGGGCGATAGGTAGTCATCATGGAGCTTGCTCGGTCATGCAAGGAATGAGCCAAGCTTGTTACATCGACCGTCCAAGTCGTGTGGTCATGATCATTCTGCGACTGACTTGCACGGTCAAGATTCAATTCTTTATATAAAGAAGCAGTTCGACAAGCCTACTTTGGCCAATGATTTGGAGCGGAGCAGGTAGTCTAGGATTAATGTGATTGGTCAAGACAATAGGTGGGTCGGCGGTCATCACAACATCACCTTATTTATCGAACACGTAAGGATTTAGGTTAGCTAATTCAGCTGGTCAAGTCGTGTGGTTGTGATTAGTTTGCGACTGACTTGAACCGCAAAGATTTAAATCTTAAGAAATTAAGCAGCTCGACCAGCCTACTTTGGCTAACAATTTAAAGCGGGGCTTGCAGGATAGAAGCAATGTGATTGGCTGATATGAAAGAGGGGCGCAAGGAGGCCAAGATGTAGCAAGGACGGTCGGGGCAAACCGACCGACCAAGTGGTGCGGTCGTGATCCATCCGTGACTGATCTAATCATTTACGGTTTCCTCTTTGTTTATTCTTTCCAACTCCTGTTAGGATTTTACTCCTACTGGATCTATGATGGGCCAATTCCTAACTTTCCTAGGTTTAGTTTCGGCCAATAAGGATCAAGATATCGTGCATGCTCCATTTTAGGGGAAACAAAATCTAATTTTTGTGAGTTGATACAAAATTAGGTAAAAAAATTGAAGTTTGTGAGTTGCCACAAAATTAATCAAATTTAGGTGAATTTTGTACATTAACACAAAATTATTAATTTTTATTTTTGCGAGTAGCAGCTCTGGTCTTGTTGGCATAGCTTGCGCTTCTGATCAGGTTAGAGCTGCACATAGGTCGGCCGGTTCGTGTTTCTCCTTAAACCACCTACCAACCAGCTAGTACCTCGGTTTTATAATTTTAAACTAAAACCGCCCGACCTATTCTCGGTTCGGGTTTAAACCCACCCACTACAGGTCGGTCGGTTTTGGGATTAAACATGCGCTAACCTGGTTCACAGGTAGTGTTTATATTTCAGCATTTCCTGCTAGTTTTTCACCTGTAACATGCCTATATTTGTACTTGACATATATATTTAATGATCATTCATACACTTATGTACATGTTTTAAAGTTTAAACGTACTTCTGTGAGTTCTAATTGCTTAAACAAACCAAACCACAATGATAGAAACATTTTTGTGTTTGAATTGTCCTCGATGTTTGTATTGTTAGTGATTGATTTTGTACTTATTATGGTGTTTTTATGTTTGTGTAAGTGTTTTTGGAGAAATACACTTGTGTGAAAAAAGTTGCTCGAAAAGTTGTTAGAAGCACCCGGAGGACACCTGATATTCGGACCCCCATTTTGGATAAGGTGTACCTCAGTTGATATGGGGTACCTCAGTTGATAGGGGGCACTCTCTTGCTTTCAGCACCCCTATGATGGTTAAGGGGCAATCCCTTCTTCTTTGTCTTGAACATAAAATTGGCGGGAAAATGATGGTCTGTTCTGCGTGATTTTTCTGGATTGATTTGGGGAGATATTTGTACGGACTTTTGGTTGGAATTGGTTACGTACAATCCTGTTACACTGAAACAGGGCAGGTAGTCTTTTGTTTCGAGAAAGAAAGGGGAAGTTACGTCATTTTGAAGTAGAACAGAGGTGGAGGATATCCCATAGTTACTTGGTCGGATTTTGTGAGATTTTCTCGATCTTATTGGTTGGTACCAGCATGTTATATCCATACAAGGGATGGTAAGTGGTTGAGGTTCAAAGAAATAGGAGTGTGGCGTGACTTGGTCGAAAACAGGGAAAGATATCTTCGGTGAGAAAGACTCGGGATTTCTGCTTATATTTGAGCGAAGCTACAAGGAAAGAAAAAGCGTTATAAAAGGAAAGCAAAACCAAAGAAGGAAATAAAAGAGGGGTCCAAAAGGAATGAAGAAGATTTTATTTTTGTTGTTATTTATTAGCTTTTTATTTTTGGAAAATTGTATTAGGGTTTGTTGTATTTTTGTAATTTTTCTTTTTATTTTTGGACACTTTTTGAACTTTATTTCTGGGACTTTTAGATATTATTTATTTTTTAAAACCCTAAGGAAGGGTTTATTTAAATGAAAATGTTGCAGGGAAGGACGACATTTACGGTACTGTCTCGGCCCCTGGGGTTCGTACACTAACATAAGAGTCGGTGGCCTGAGTCGACTTCAACGGTTCATCGCATGTCTGGTACGGGAGGTAAGACTCTATCCACCCACGAATCCCCTGTCAGTGGGTTTTAGTTTGTGTTGAGACTCTGACAACACACACCCGTGCAAAATAGAATGTCGAACTGGTATTACAATGGCCAATACAATGAATATCCGACTGATTTTCAAAATGGACATTACTTTGACCATAGTGTGAATAATGGTTGGGAACATCAACCTTTTCAAGGTTATGGCTCATACCAGCGAGCCCAATTACTATCCGCACGTGCATCGGTCATACGAGCAAGAAAATAAGGAATATTATAATACTAGTTCCTTGTTGAATGATTTAATAAAATAGTTGAACCCTGGTGCTATTTATGATCCTTCCATATCTCTAGAAGAGTCTCTCAAGCAGTTAACCGAGAATACAAATATATTTGTGTTAGAAATGAATAAGCAAACTGAACCAGTGAGTAAATTTTCTATAGAGGAATCCCTCAAGCAAATAGCTGAGACGAGCGAAAGAATTGCTCGAAATAATCTTAATTTTCAATATAGTGTTTCCAATAGTACCCTTGAAAATGAGGATAGTTATTTGCAGAATCAAGATGGCGAGGTTAGAATTGCTAACACTACTGTAGATGAGGTTCAACCATTTTCATATTATTATAATGATGATTATGATGAGGATAGTGCTGATGAAGAATCTGATGTATGTAGGCATAGTGATCAGGAATTTGTTACTCTGATTGATATTTCCAGTTCAGATCCAAATAATTTTAACAATTATTCACCTATTCAAAAGGACGAGGATTTGACTAGAGATACCCCCGTTTTAGAAGATGTAATATTTCCTTTTGATTACGAAGTCGATAATGGTTTAGAGAAACGAGTTTCTTCTGAGAAAATTATTTTAGAGTCTAGCGATTTAAAAAAATTAATCTTAGACAAAGAAGATAGACTCGTATAGAGTTCAAATATGTGACGCCCCAATTACTAAACCTGCTTAGCTAATAGGATTACAACCTAATTGAAGAATTAATTCCAGATTAACGATTTTAAGAATCATAATTACATAAAGTGAACTAAAACCAAACTTAAACCCAACACTCTAATATTTATATGTGAAGAACTGTCAAGTGATATTAATATACTAGTATGATGTCTTATAATAAATAATAACACACAAATACAAAGGTTCATAAATGTAACACAATTTTCTAACGCTTTAAACTACGAAAAAGGGTATCTTCACGTGCACCATTTCTTCAGGTAACTGAAACCAGAGTGGGAACGAGTGAGCACATCATCCCAAAAGGGTGCTCAATGAAAACTTGTAACTCTCAAGTAATCACTAACATGTTTCACAGTTCTAAAAGAATAATAGAAATTGAAAGAAACAAGAAGAAACTAATCATTCATAAATTTATGCAACACGAAGCAAGTGTCACTCTAACCTCACCAAACTCATTGGAGAGCGACGCGAGAGCAACCCTAATCAATAATAATAACATCGTCCACACAGAGTGCCCATACAAACCATGATTCAGAATATTACCATCAAGATCATAAAATTTACAGAGGAAGACACTTACCTCAAGATAGCTTCATTCAAGCAACTGAGTCAAATTCTTCTTTACTTCGACTTGATTCAGCCAAACACCTTAAATCCGCTATCAATATATCACTTCAACTCAACCAGTACTCATCAATCTTCATCCTCTTCACTGATCTCAGAAACCCTAAAATTGGTTCTCGATCCTTTATTTTCCAATTCGAGTTCAGTAGATAACTTTAACTCCTCATATCAATCATACCCGCCTCTAATCTTTCCGTTAGAACAACAATTTCATCTTCTGATCCTTCTTTAGAATTTCTCTCAAACCCTAATTCTTCAATTCTTCTTTGTGATTCGAAAATCAGATACTAACTCCTCTCTGTTGTGTTCAATACACAACACCCATCTCTTATTGATTGATTTCATACTCACTCTCATAGAGTTCCTCAACCAACACCATCTTTCAGAAACCCTAACTTTCTCATTTCTCGAATCAGTTTCATCCTAAAATCAATCCACAACATACTACCACCATAAATTGATTCTCTTAACAAATATCCTACGGTGATTGATCTCAGAGTCTTAGAACACTCACAGAATCGCCAAAGGCGGAGAACAGGAGATGAAGAAAAAAAAAAAAGAAAAGGAAATGAAGAGAAACGAGAAAGAGAAACGAGAGTTTATCTTCTCGATATGGTTAGATAAGACCAACGAAAAATTATAAAGGCACCCATCACTTGGATATGGGCATCCTGGTCGGTTCACTATAAAAAGTCTATTTTGCCCTTCTAAATATCTGAATGATTTCTTATTCGTCCGGTATCCGAGTGACACGTTCGAGTAGTCTATTTCGCATAACTTTCCGAGTCCTATCTAACGATATTAGTTTCGTATCTAAATCATTGTTAGGTTAATTTCTATTAATTATCGTTCGGTTTAAACTAATTGAGTCACTAGCGGTTAAAACATCTCTTGATCGTTTCTTAACCGGTCAAACAGTGTTGACGAGCTTGCGTATCCTTACAAAATATGAGTATGTGTCAGGATGTACCTCCCGATTATAACTTAGAAGAATAAATTGACCATTTTCAGGAATCTTTAGGGAGACTCTGACTAGTCTATCTAGAGACACTGAAAACTCTAAGTTTGGGGGTGATTATCAATCTCAATGTGCCTTACCATGGACTCTTAGAAAGATCCCTCACTTGGGACTTGACATATGTTCCTCATCCATTTTACAAGATTACCTTCATACATGTTTTCCTGAACCTAGTGATGTCAATAAAGAAGTTTAGTTATTAGAATCCTCTGGTTGATATGGTTTACCCAGGCTATGATTCCAAGTTTGACTTTTTCCCACCAAATATTTTTCTTCCGAATGTGGGAACGTTTGAATTTGAAATGTATCAGTTATTAAATTTTGAAACTAAGCCTAAGTACTCTAGGAGATTAGAATCAACACATTTTCTTAAGAATGACCACCATTTTCATTGTGGTCAACTGTGTGAGTCAAACCTAATTGACTTTAAAGATCATCAGTTATTCAGGTTATTGTTATGTGCTTCTAAATTCTTATTTGAGTTTTTCCAGACTCTACAACATGATAAACATGATAATTCGGATCTTACCTATGAGGAACACAAGCCCAAAGAAATTTATTTAGACCCTTTCATGGAGCCTGAACCTGAACCACAATTAAATGTAGTTGTCTTAAATAGGAAACTAGAAAAGGGTGTGCTTTATTGTTAATTTTCTTGGCATGTTGCCGATTCCTTTTACTTGTGATAGCTTTATTTGGTTTTGATGACCCACAGATATTTCGGCTATTACTTTATGATTTTATAAGGTGACTAGTCCTTTCTTAGTCTGGCTGAAAACTTTAACTTTGCACTTATTAGCAGGTAACCCATGCTCATGCGACACGGTAATATCCTTCCTTAATTCATTATCTTCAAGTGGTAACAGTTTCTCCTTGTTCATGCTTTTAATTTTATCTTTAGAAACATTGAGGACGAAGTTGGATTTAAGTTTAGGGGTGGGAAGATGTTAGAGCACTGCTCGGTCGAACTCGCAAGCGTTGCTATCTCAAGCTTGCTTGTCAAGTTTAATTGCCAAAACCATAAGTCTTGATTTCCAGTCTACTTATACCCGTGTCTTGGATTAGGATAGAATGTGTTGTTGAGCTTTAGACTTTACGGCATTCATCAATTGAAAACGAAGAACTACTAAGGGGAGCTTCTGGAACTTCATCAACAAAAGGTAAGTGGATACTTGAACTCATCTATCACTCAGAAGTCTATTTCTATTTTATCTCCTATTGAGATAAAATTCATATAGCTATATATACTTTATATTATACACATTTGATATTTCGAGCTGAGTTTAACTCGCTTACGTACTTCTCGAAATATGTGTTGGTAAGCTTTCGCTTTAACCAAGTTCATCTTTATTCTTGACGAAAGTCAAAAGATGATTATGAGAAAATCACCTAGTAACATCTTACATGATTTGTGTGAGACAATCATTTGATGTAGACTCGGAATGCTTTCTATTTATCTATTGATCACTTGAAAATTGCTTTGAAACTAATAGATTGTTTGATACAGCTATTCCCGTGTTCCAAGAATGTTTCAATGATTAAGATGGAGTTTAGAACGATTAACCATTGATTGGATATAGCACAATATGCATACTTGTATTCTAACTGTTGCAAGTTATTCCAAGTCCGGGAACCATAGTATGCATACCCGCATACGTACTGGTTGGTTAGTTGAAAGCCCGGGAACTTAGCATGCATACCCGTATGTGTACCGGCTGAAACGTTCAAGCCCGGGAATTCAACTGAGTTTGGTCACGTACGACAGTATGCGTACCCGTTCGCATACTGGCGAACCCAGACCAAGTTCGGAACTCTAAGTATGCGTACCTGTTTGCATACTTGAGTGGGTTAGGTTATAAAATCGGTTTGTTCATGAACAAATACATTTATATATTAAGGAATGCAATCTTTTACAAACCGTGGCTATAATGTTCATGAACGATTTTGCTTCAATTGCGTCTTGTATACTTCTATGAGAATATAAACAATTGAACAACTCCAAGCTAGTTTCATTTGAGTCATTTGAACTAGTTGTGATTAAGATGAGCAAGGTTGATATGAAAGTGTTCATATGGCTAACTTCGGTTAACTATTGTTGAACCCACTATGTGCACACGTTTGGGTATGGTTACTCATACCTAAATGAGGTCACAAGCTAAGTTTAATCTAACGGTTGAAAGATATTAGCTTGACTCTAATCAGGTTTTCATCTAACGTGAATATTGAATGCTTTGTTACCAAGGTAACATTGATTGCAAACCCTGATTTGAAGACTATATAAAGGAGAACTCTAGCAACTGGGAAACCTAATCCCCACACCTCTTGTGTGATACTAGTTGTGACTAGAGTCGATTGTCCTTTAACCTAGGTTTTTCCTAAAACCATTACAGGTTAACGACTTAAGACTTCATTGGGATTCTAAAGTAGACCCAACTATTTTCTTTGTAGTTGTGTGTTCTGATCTTACTTTGTTCTATCGTGTTGAGTACTATCTTCTCTAAGATTTGCTCGAGATTTAATCTCCAATAGGTAAGATAAAAAGTAATCACAAACACCTTCTTCTCATCGTTTGTGATTCCACAATATCTTGTTTCGCTTCCATACGATTAAGATTATTGTGAGATGAATGATATGACTAGGCTATTGTTCGGGAATATAAGATTAGTGTATCAATTGGTTCCTGTTCATCTTGATTTATCAAAAGACGGAACAAAAACTCGTAGGTATTTCTGTGGGAGACAGATTTATCTATTCAATAGAGTTTTCTGTGTGAGACATATTTGTTTATCAAGTCTTCGACTTTGGGTCGTAGCAACTCTTAGTTGTGGGTGAGATCATCTAAGGTAATCAAGTGCGCAGAATCTGGCGTGATTCAAGAGGCGTAAGGAACGCGATTGTATCTTGATCAGTGTTAGATTGTTTAGGGCTCAACTACATTCCAGTCTGAAGTTAACTTGTAGTAGGCTAGAGTCTGTAGCAGCTTAATATTGTGTGGTGTTCAAATCTGGACAAGGTCCCAGGGGTTTTTCGCATTTGCGGTTTCCTCGTTAACAAAATTTCTGGTGTCTGTGTTATTTCTTTTCCGCATTATATTTTTATATAATTGAAATATCACAGGTTGTGCGTAGTTCAATCAATTAGATAATCCAACCTTTGGTTGTTGATATAAATTGATTGACACTTGGATATTGGTCTTTGGTACCATCCAAGTTATTTCTCACATTAATCGGGCTCACAGATTTCTATCTGTTCGATTGCAGATTGATTTGAGAAAGTGAGATATAACTCTTGGATGTATTTTCCTTGATTGAGTCTGACTGTCTAGTTGATTCCCTTGCAAATATATTGGAGTTAGTCCATACAGATTGCTTAAACAAAATATTGGGTGTGGTTGTTAGACCCCCGGTTTTTCAGAAGAAACTTTCTCTTAGTTTTTAGTTGCAATAAATAAACTCCAGAGCCTAGAAATTTGTGCTAATTAAGGATAGTACTAACCGATCTAAGTGGATGGAAGCATATTGGTTGTAGGAGTCGAGGAACCCATAAAAGCATGTAGGATGGAAACATCTTGGTCGTAGAGTCTATTTATAAAGCACGGAGCTCGGGTGTTAGAAACAACTTGGTAGTTTCGCCATATCTCGTTGATTCCTTCTCACCTTCTGTTTTTCTTTTATTTATTTTAAATATGTTTCTCTAAGTGATTTGGTGGGGCATAGCCAACGAATTGTTACCACTGCTAGGGTGAACCTATATTCGATTTTGTACTTATTATGGTGTTTTTATGTTTGCGTAGGTGTTTTTGGAGAAATACACTGTAAGAGCATTGCTCGATCGAACTCGCATGCGTTGCGATCTCGAGCATGTTTGTCAATGTTATTGATCAAAACTATAAGTCTTGATTTCTAGTATATGATAGCTAAGTCTAGGACAAGGATATAAAGTGTAGTTGAGCTCAAGGACTTCATGGCGATTCATCATACAAGTAGAAGAACTACTCAAGGAACCGGTGGAACTTCTCGACAAAAAGGTATGTGAAGACTTGAACTTATCTATCACTCAGAATTCTATCTACTATATCTCCTACTCTTTGAGACAAGAAGTCGTATGTTATATATATATAGACTTGGATTATACACATTTGGTATTTCGAGCCGAGTATACCTCGCCTATCTATATCTCGAAATATGTGTTGGTAAGCTTTTCGCTTTAACCAAGTTTATCTTTACCATGTGATGAAAGTCATGATATGTTTCAATCATCTTGAAAATTGCTTTGACGAGAAATGGTGTAACAACTATATAACATCCTCTAAGAATGTTTCAATGATTGAAATGAGAGTTTAGATTACATAACCAATGGTGGACATAAGCATTGTTGTGGAAACACATTTATGTATAAGTCTTATTCCTTGGAACAAAGTTTGCGAACTTTGTTCATCAAGAGAACCGAAAGAATGGCGTGAGCCAAGTCCGGGAACTCAGTCTGTGAACTGCCGAAGTTGACAAACTACTTGCGTGAAGCTAAGTCCGCGAACCCAGTTCGCGAACCGACGAAGTTCTCATTCCCGAGAATTTCTGCTGGAGTTTGTAAACTCTGCCCGGTAACTTAAGTCCGCGAACCTAGTATGCGAACTTGAGAAGGTTATATATCTGAAGATGATCTCTTAACTTAAACTTAAAAAGAATAAGCAATGCAGTTTGCAAACCATGGCTATAAAAGTTCATGAACCGAAGCAAGTGAATCAAATCATCTTTGCTTCAATTGTGTCTTGTGTAGTACATAAGATTTCCTTACAATTGACCAACTCTCTAACTAGTTCATTTGAAGCCATTTGAACTAGTTATGGTGAAGAAGAACATGGTTGATATGAAATGCTCATATGGTTAACCTTTTGGTTAACTATTGTTGAACCAACAAGTGCATACATTTGGGTACGGTTAACAAACCTAGAAGCGTGCATTGTCAAGTGTGTGTAACAAGCTAAGTTTTCGATCTAACGGTTGAGAAATATTAGCTTGAATCTAAATAAGGTTTTGATATAACGGTGGATATTGATTGCTTTGTTACCAAGGTAACCTAATTGCAAACCCTGATTTGAAAGACTATATAAAGGAGACATCTAGTATTGTGAAAAACTAATCCCCACACCTTACGTGTGATACTAGTTTGCGTGCTAGAGTCGTTTCTCCTTTAACCTTTGGTTTTCTTCTTATAAAACCAGGTTAATGACTTAAAGACTTCATTGGGATTGTGAAGCCAGACCGATACTACTTTTATCGTATTTGTGTGATCTGATCTTGCATCTTCTATCACAATCAGATTGATTGGATTGAGATTGATATCTCTGATAGGCAAGATATAAAAAGTAATCACAAACATCTTCATCTCATTGTTTGTGATTCCGCAACATCTTGTTTCGCTACCATACGATTAAGATTGTTGTGAGGTGATTGATAACTCTAGGCTGTTCTTCGGGAATATAAGACCAGATTATCAATTGGTTCCTGTTCACTTTGATTATTATCAAAAGACGGAACAAAACCTTTAGGGTTTATCTGTGGGAGACAGATTGATCCTTGATAGATTTGTCTGTGTCAGACAGATTTGTTTATTGTCAAATCCTGCGATTTTGGGTCGTAGCAACTCTTAGTTGTGAGTGAGATCATCTAAGGGAATCAAGTGCATAGTATCCTGTTGGGATCAGAGGCGTAGGGTGTACAAATGTACCTTGGATCGGTGGGAGACTGATTGGGGTTCAACTACAGTCCAGTCCGAAGTTATCTTGGAGTAAGCTAATGTCTGTAGCAGCTTAATACAGTGTGTGTTCAATCTGGACTAGGTCCCGGGGTTTTTCTGCATTTGCGGTTTCCTCGTTAACAAAATTTCTGGTGTCTGTGTTATTTCTATTTCCGCATCATATTGTTTTATCTTTATAATTGAAATAATACAGGTTGTTTGTTAGATCATCAATTAGAGTAATCCAACCTTTGGTTGTTGATTGTCGTTGATTGATCCTTGGATATTGGTCTTTGGTAACATCCAAGTTATTCCTTGTGTTTGAATAAAGACTCGTTGATTTCTACTAGGTTGAGTAGATCAAAACAAGAGAGAGATATTAATTCCTTGAGATACTTTTACCTAGATTGAGTCTGACTGTCTAGTTGATTCTCTAGAAGTATTTCGGAGTTAGTCCATACAGATTACTAAGCGAAATATTGGGTGGTGTTGTTAGACCCCCGTTTTTTTCATACACTTGTGTGAAAAAGTTGCTCGAAAAGTTGTTAAAGGAGGACACCTGATATTCGGACCCCATTTTGGATAAGAGGTACTCAGTTGAGAAGGGGTACCTCGGTTGATATGAGGCACTCCCTTGCTTTCAGAACCCCTACGTTGGTTAAGGGGCAACTCCTTTTTCTTCGGCTTGAACATAAAATTGGCGGGAAAATGATGAATTGTTTTGCATGATTTTTCTGGATTGATTTGGGAAGATATTTGTGCGGACTTTTGGTTGGAATTGGTTACGTACAATCTTGTTACACTGAAACAGGGCATGTAGTCTTTTGTTTCGAGAAAGAAAGGGGAAGTTACGTCATTTTGAAGTAAAACAAAGGTGGAGGAGAATCGATAGTCCCAATTCAAAATGCGAGAAGAGAGAGAGATGCAGTCGTACAATAATAGCCATGAAATAATATCAGTTACTCAAAAAGTAACCAGATTTCAATCATCAACAGTATAGATGATCAACTAATAGCAACTACCAATATATTAAACTCAATTCAGAAAGAAAACAACACCAGAATATCTTACATCCTTTCGAAAATAAAAAGCTTAAATAACAATCTTTGCAACCTTAAACACAATATACTAAATCAGAAACAAGTCATCCTCTCCAAGCCAATGAATTCAAAGAAGATCAAATTTAAATTCAAACATCCTCCCTCTCAAGTTCTCCTCCGCTTAAGCCCCCTCCCCTTTAGTGCCCTCCCTCTCTTTGTCCCCTTAGAATCAGTCTTGTTGCTTGGTTTCTTCTCTGGATCTTCTTCCCCAACCTTAGTTTCTTCGTTCAGATCCTCCCCCTTGATATCGACCTCTATTACTTCCTATCTCCGTACTATTGAAGTTATATATGCTGACCAAGGAACTGGAATTGTATCACCTCCAGGACGAACAATAAAATCAATCTCCTCTACATGCACCCAAGTTTTGAAGATTGGTATTGTATTCTAGGGTTCATATCTGAAATTATATCCCTGCAATCTCAGTTTTTCTGGCTTTCCTCCTCCCTTTTCTTTTTCTTTGTTTTCACGTAAGAAGCATAATCTTTTTATAGAGTTTTTTTTAGGTAGAAGTTTAATCGTTCCAACTTCTGTGATTGTTGTTAATATCTATCTTTTGGATCTGAATTCCACTAATGTTTTCGAGTTCTTTGAATTTCTCTCTACTTTGATCGATTTTTCGCATTCTAATCTGGTTTTTGAGTTCCCTATGATTTTAGGCGTTGATTTTTTGACGGATGCTATCTTACTCAGTGCTCCATGCACCATGTACCACCGGAACACTTTGCATTTGGACCTTGGGAGATGGGTTTGCTATGGTCACTCTCAGCCTGACTCATCATCTGTCATATACTACATCACTTTAACTTATTCTAGTAAAATTCGAATCTTAATGTTACTTGGAACCCACGGTGATACCACTCTGATAGTCTTCCAGTGTTTGACCCAACAACCTCAAAGAAAAACTCCAACCAATATTAATATCTCCTCTTGGCTTTTTGCCAAAGTTTATGTCACTTTGCTTTTTCTCCCTGACTCCTCTCTCTTGATGAGACAAACTGGTAGCAGAAAACTCTCTTCATGCATGATGATAGAAGAGATTCTTAGTAGTTGCACCTGAAATGATCACATGTCTACAACTCTACCATTTCCTTATCACTTCCACCTCCCCTTTCAACCTACTAAAAAACACCCCTCTATCTGGAAACTGCCTAAACCTCAAAAACCATTTCTAGTTATATTTGAAATTCTTATTATTTCATCCAACAAAGTTCACTCTATCTTGTTTGATAATTTTCTCTCTTTCTGGCTCATTGTTACAATGGTTCGATTATCTGAAGGCTCCCCAGTGAAAGAAATCACTGAAGCTATGCAAGCAAGCAAAATTCTTCATGATCCTTTAAGACCAGTGGTGTTTCTCAGCAGAGATTCTTTAAAATCGGAACCTGTTCAAGATGATAAATTAAGTGTTGTTGGAAAACTCCATAGTAATATTAATGTTAACCATCATGAAGCTCAAGACTATGCAAGAAAATTGTGGAACCTAAAAAAGGATATTCTGGTCACCCCCTATCGGAAAAGAAAAAACCATTTCCACTTCCGATTTCACCACCCAGCTGATATTCTCTCAGTCAACTACCAAAAACCCTGGTTGATCAACGACTCTATGTTGTCGATAATTCAAATACCTTTTGAGGGTGTTCACAAAATTCAAGAAGAGGAGTTTGATAGAGCCTGCATCAGTATCACTATGAAAAGAGTTCCTAATAAATATATCACATATAGTACTCTGGAGGATATTACAAGACCTGCTGGAAAGATGATATTTTTTAAAGATCCGTATGGTAGAGACTTTTATGAAAAAATGTTGAAGTTGTGGCAGAAATCAAAATTGATCACATCCTTCCTTATGGTACTCACTGCATGGTAGATGGAGTTAAAACTTGGATAGAGTTTTCTTATTCTCTCCATCCATTCAAGTTATGTCAATCCTGCAGGACTCTTGATCACTCAAGAAATAGCTGCACTCCTAAGAGAAGAGAGATTCTTGCTGCAAAAATTTCTTTGAGCACTAAGAAGCTGGTAAACCCAGCTTTCAACCATTAAATCCAGATTTCTAGTGAAGTTTCTCAATCTGCAACAAATTCTGCAAGACTTTCTTCACCATCTATGGCAGCATCACATAACTCCTTTGCTGCTCTTGCATCTTCTACTCAGAGTCCCCAACATGCCTCGGGCTATGATGTTCAATCTCAAGAGTGGTACATGATAGTTACTCCTCAAAATGCTGAAGGTCTCGAGGTCGAAGGAAATCGGAGTCACAAAGAATTATCTATGGCGCCAGCAACCTTAAATTTCATTCCTGGCCTTGCCTCATCGTCAAAGAACCTTCAACATATCTCAAACTATGAAGCCCAAACCCAAGAGCTGAATATGATGGCTAATCCACAGAAGGGTGATGTGCTTGAGAGTTTTGTAAAGCTGAGTCAAAAGAAATTCTCCATGGCGTATGAATCAAACAAGTTCTTGGTAACTGCCAACAACAAATCAGTCCAGCTCCAACCTCAACGCCTTGAAGAATATATTTACAATCCCTTCAAATCTAGTCCCATTAACAATATCTTCTCGGAAGTACCCATTAACCCGAATCACTCATACCCACCGGGTTTTGGCCCATACCCAAATTTCCCTTCTCTTACCCCCCACCAAAAACCCTCAGTCTCTTCTACTACCGGAAAATGGAATCGAAACAAATCGAAGAAAACCCCTAGCTCTACCCAACCTCCCCTGCTGCGTCCTCTGAAGATCAGTTAGGAGTTAAGAAAAGAAAAGCTAATTCAAGCCCCTATACTTCTCAGGGAGCTCCCAAAAAAGTTTTAAATCCAGATCAATTTCTCACCCAATCCCCAAAACCTAATATTTGGTATCCAAAAGAGAGTCAAAACAATGATACCTCAAATCTCCAATTCCTCTTGGGTTCCTCAGAAAAAGCCCCTTTAGCTGGTAATAGCGGAAATCCCATCAAATCTCAGAAGGTGATCAAAGCTAGTAAGGCTAAGGTTCCAGTAAGAGGGCAAACAGATAAGGTAGCAATTGGGGTGAAATCTTCGCATACAAATCCTTTGGAGACCAAGATTAATCAGGTTAGTCTCTTTGAACCAACTTTTTTTACTACTTAAAGGATTTACTTAATTTCCAAATCTTACTTCCATGATCCTTTAGATACCCTTAGCTGTTATACCCAAAAAAAAATATGCTTCACTTATCCTGTCGTTTCTTATTTTTGGCAATTTGTTAAGATTTTAGCCTGGAACTGTCAAGGCCTAGGACCTAAGAACACTAGACGGCAACTAGAAAAACTTGTTTTCTCTCAAAATCCAGATATTCTTTTCCTTTCTGAAACCAAACATCTAAGGCCTTTTGTTGGAAAAACCTTTAAAAAAATTCTTTATTTTATAATTTGGCTTTCCAAGACTTTGTTGGTAGTGCTGGGGGTCTAGCTGTTGCTTGGGACAAGTCTACTAAATTTATATTCTTACACTTAGATGATAAATCAAATAAATTGTGGGGTTTGGGATGAAAATTCTAAAACTGAATGGATTCTTACTTGTATATATGGCAGTCCCTATAAGGACTATAGAAAAGATGAATCTTGGAAATTAGTTAACCAAATGGGTGAAACCATGAGATTTCCATGGTTAGTGTTAGGTGACCTTAATGTCATTCTTAACAAAGAAGAAAAAAGAGGTGGCAATCCTGCTAATGGTGCTGAAATTAGGAAATTTTCTGCCATGTTCAATAATTTGGGTCTTAAGGATATAGGTTTCATTGGTTTCCCCTTTACTTGGTCTAATCACCAAGATGGTGATTGTCACATAGAAGAAATACTTTATAGAGGTGTTGCAAATGGGCAATGGATTACTCAATTCCCAAATGCTACTCTTAGGCACTTAAATCACTTTGGGTCTGACCACTCTGCTGTCCTATTTGACTCTTCTATTCCTTGTCAAAATGGCTCAAAACAATTTAAATTATTTGGTCTATACCAAGAAGAGCAGAAATGTAGAGACATTATAAAATCCCCTTGGGAAAAAAACTTTAGTGGCTCTAAAGCTTTTGTCCTAGTTAATAGACTGGCCACTGTCAAAAAGGAAGTTAGCTTATGGAACAAATTTGAGTTTGGTAAAATAAAACGTAGCTTAACTACCATGACCTAAAAGCTTGATGATCTTATCAAAAATCCTTATGCTAGGCTCAATGACAAAAACATTATTGCCACTAAGGCTGAAATTCAAAAACTGGATGACTATGAATAGGAACTTTGGAAGATAAAAGGTAGGGAAAATACTACAAAACTAGGTGATAGGAATACGCATTATTTCCATCAAAATGCCATTATAAGACAAAGAAGAAACAACATCCATGGCTTATATGATAGTAATAATGTTTGGATAGAGGGTAAGGATAACATTGCCAACTGCTTGAATGTCTACTTTGAAATTCTCTTAACCACATCCTGTCCTGTCATTAATGATGATATTGTTAACCTTGTCCCTTGTTCTATTACTGCTATTGAAAATGAGAAACTTATGGAGCCTCCTTCTGAAGTTGAGATACAGGATGCTCTTTTTGGTATGCCTCCTAACTCCATCCTTGGCCCTGATGGTTTCCCGGTTTGTTTTTTTCAAAAAAATTGGAACTTAGTTAAAAAAGATGTCATTGAAATTGTCCTTGATTTCTTTAATAGTGGTCATATGTTAACTAAGTTAAACTTAACCTATATATCCCTCATTCCTAAGGTCCTCCACCCTACTGGACCTAGTGACTATAGACCTATAAGTCTTTGTAACATTGTATACAAAATTATCTCTAAGGTCATAGCCAATAGATTAAAACCTTTCCTTGACAGACTTATCTCCCATATCAATCATCTTTTGTTAAGCAACGTCTTATCTCATACAACATTCTTGTTGCTCATGAGAGAATACATGCTATGAGAAAGAAAAGGAAAAGCAAAACTGATTTCATGGGTTTAAAAATCGATATGTCTAAGGCTTTCAATCGTATGGAGTAGAATTTTCTCATGTCATTCTCCGTCGGATGGGTTTCTGTGAATCTTGGTGTAACCTGATTTACCAGTGCGTTAGCACCAGTCAATCTGCAATCCTGGTAAATGGGGTCCCATGCAAGCCTTTCAAACCCTCTCGTGGTCCGAGACAAGGGGACCCTTTGTCCCCTTACCTCTTTATTCTCTGCATGGAGTCTTTCTCTAGAACTCTTTCCAATGCAGAGGAAAAGGGTCTTTTCTCTGGGTTCAAAATCAATAAAAACTGCCCTGCTATTAGTCATCTTCTTTTCGCTGATGATTGTTTAACTTTTGCTAAAGCTAATACCACCCAAAGTGGCAGTTTTTTTTACCCCACACATGCCTAATAACAAGGGTAGGGACATCATAAATATTCTTCAAGTTAAGAAAATCAGATTGGATGATAAATATTTAGGTGGACCCCTCTTCACTAATAAATCTAAAGT
Organism: Papaver somniferum; assembly: GCF_003573695.1. Taxonomy (NCBI): domain Eukaryota; kingdom Viridiplantae; phylum Streptophyta; class Magnoliopsida; order Ranunculales; family Papaveraceae; genus Papaver; species Papaver somniferum. The sequence goes on along the minus strand of NC_039363.1, from coordinate 30,691,651 downwards.
TGCTTGTTTTGAAAATATATATGATAAAATGGAGGGTAGACTAAAAGGTTGGAAGAGTGAATCCATGTCTCCCCTGGCAGAGGAATTATGGCTAAAGATGTGCTTGAATCTGTCCCTATCTATTCCGTGTCTACTTTCATTTTACCTAAAACCACTATTAAGCGTAATTCTAATATCATTAGGGATTTTTGGTGGGGTAAACTTGGACCAAAAAAAGGATTCTACATAACAGGGTGGAGTGGATATGTAAATCCAAGAAAAAAGGGGGCAGTGGTCTTAAAAAACTTGATCTTATGAATTTATCCTTGATTGCTAAAAATGGTTGGAGGTTCTTTCATCAACCCAACTATGTTTTTACTAAAACCATGAAAGGGAAATATTTCCCTACTACCACCCCTTTCCATGTTGTTTGCAGCGATGGTTCCTCTTGGGCCTGGAAAGGGGTTTATTAAGGTCTTATGCTTATCAAGAAGTATAGCATTTGGAAAATTGGTAATGGTCATCAGGTCAATATTTGGAAAGATAATTGGGTGCCTGATGATGTAAGCAATCCAATTAGCTTAGTTAGTTCTTCTGTGCATAATGATTTTACTCTTGTTAAAGACTTAATGAATGATAATGGTTGGAATCTTGAGCTTCTTATATACCTGTTTGACTGGGATATTGTCACCAAAATTTTGTCCATTACACCTAGGAAAGATTCTGAAGATGTGTTGAGGTGGATTGACAATCCACAAGGTAACTTTATTAACAAATCTCTATATAATCTTCTTGACAGGAAATCGACTCAACCGAATGACCTTCTAGCTAAGAAAATTGATGCTCTTCAGGTTATCCCTAGAATAAAAAATTTTATTTGGAAATTTGATGAACAACCTCCTACCTTTTAGTGGCCTCCTTGCTAGGTATAGTTATCATGTCAATCCTATTTGTACTTTATGCAACAACCACATAGAAACTGGTGAACACTCCCTAATGAGTTGCAGCTTTGCCAAAGCTGTTTGGGCTCACTACTCCATCAACCTTGATTTGACTTGTAATGGTGTTCACAATTTAACTGAGTGGTGTAACAGTTGGTTTTCTAGAAGATTCCCCCAACTGATTGGGGATCTTGGGCAAGTTTGTGTGCTACCATCTGCTAGTTTGTTTAGAAAGCCAGGTGCGACTCTGTTTTCAGGAATATAAAACCTTGCCCAAGATTCATAGGGTCTCAAATTACTATCACTTGAATTTGTCCACAAAAAACTTGTTGCCGGCTGATAACAGATCAAATCTCAGGAGTTCTGAAGCCGCGGATCAAAGTCCAGCGTTGAATACTTCTTTCAACTTTAAAGCTGTTTTCGATGATATTACAGGATTAACAGGAATTGGTGTATGTATATTAGGCCCAGCAGGAGAAACTATTGGCAGGAAAACCAGAGGGGTCGGGGTCCATGGAAGAGAAGAGGGGGACTGCTTAGCGGCTCAGGATGCTCTGGACTGGGCTTCTCAACTCAATTGCAAAGCTTCCAACTTAATGGGAAGTAACAAAAATATCATCAAAGTCATGCAAGGAGGAACAAGAAGTACAAGCTGGAGGACTAATAAAAATCTAGATAATTTACTTTTGAGTCTAAACTCTTTTGAACATGTTATTTGTAAACTATTGAGCATAGCAACTCTTCTGATCTACAAAGACTATGCCTAGTCGGTTTAAGATCACAAAGTCCACAAGTGTGGGAGGCTGATATCCTTACTACCTTTTGTCAATAAACTCTTAAAAAAAGGTGGAGGATATCCCAGAGTTACTTGGTCGGATTTTGTGAGATTTTCTCGATCTTAATGGTTGGTACCAGCATGTTATATCCATACAAGGGATGGTAAGTGGTTGAGGTTCAAAGAAATAGGCGTGTGGCGTGACTTGGTTGAAAACATCTTCGGTGAGAAAGACTCGGGATTTCTAGTTATATTTGAGCAAAACTACAAGGAAAGAAAAAGCGCTATAAAAAGAAAGCAAAACCAAAGAAGAAAAGAAAAGAGGAGTCCAAAAGGAGCGAAGCCACAATTTGTTCATTGTATTGTTTGGTGCTCTGCTTGTTTGAAGTACAAGTGTTTTGGTTTTACTTAGTTCAAGTATTTTTTGTGAAAAACCAATTAAAATTTGCATTCTCCAGTGCAAAGATACATCTTCTCTCTTGATTTTTAATTGTGTTTTACAAGTTCCAATGCAATGATAGGTCCTTATCTTGTGCATGGATGTACAAGATAACAAACCCTAGTGATACTACATAAACAACAAAATTACAAAAGAATACTTGTCAACAACACTAGACATATTTTTTAGAGCAAAACACTAAAGACATGTAATTAGAGAATATAACTTGGAAGAAAAAATGGGAATACATTGCATTTTACAAACACGTGGGGTGGTATTGAGGATAGTATATACATCTCACAAGACATCTAATCATATACGAAACCCTGGGCAGGCAAGAAATACCAAAAAATTAACCTAAAAAAAACAAATAACAATAAAAGAACAAAATATGAACAACTCCCACAGATGGTGAAGACCATCAAAGCTCTGAAAGAATGGCTGGGATGTAATGAGAAAGCTCAGCCGTAAGGGATTGAAACCCATTTACTAACTGTGTGTGGAAGTCTTGATCTTCTTCCCCGATCAACCTGAAGTGTACCCTTATTGCTCGCTTACAAACTGCCATGAATTCAAGAAGTGCAGCAATAAGTTGCTGCAATTCCTGTGACCGCAACCTAGTTGCAGGCTCACCAGACAAAAAAGCTGTGCACACACTCAAGACTCCACTGTTCACCTGCATACCCCCAACAATATCTATTTTCAGATCCCATGTCATTGGATTCTTGCAATTGTTTAATATTTTCATGCAGAAAAGCATTAAACGGCTTTGAGGATGAGATGTTTGGAAACTCCAATAATACATACCTGAACTGCAACACTGCCCTGGAGTATCCTTTGTAAACTTTGGAGGCGTGGGAGTTGATCCCCTTCAGAGCTACGTGGCTCTTCCAGCTCATTACGCAATGCACCTGTCCTAGTTTCAATCATCCCAATAGCATTTTCTACTGGTGAAAACTCAAGTGACTCAGATTTAACGACCAAGAGCCGATTCACTAGCGCTGGAAATGAACCTTCTGTTTGCAGTACAGTACGGCGCTTCCATTGGTCTTCCAATCCACCTTGGGTTTTACCATTTTTGGTAAATGGGGTATCAAACAAGAAGTGATCAAACACACGTGCACGCATGCTTCCGGGTAAAAGAGAGAAGATTCTCTCTCTTCTACTGCCCAGATCTTCGTCTTCCATAATAGGGTCGGCAGCAGTGATCTGCAAATGGCAAACTCCAGGTTGCAACTCATCTGCTTTAACTTGTCTAGAATCAGGAATTATGTTCAGGGTGTGGTTGCTGTCCATCCGAGACTCATATATGTGACTAAGCTTCTCCATTATGTCCCCTAGCCGCACATCTCGAGGTTCTCTGTATACATATTCCTTTCTATCAAGCTTCCCGAACTGATCGCCATAGAACCCAACACGGTAGTATGTTGCATCGGTGAAAGGGATGGGACTGGATTCCTGTTCAAGAATCGATTCATAAATGCTAGTTAAGGAGGTGTGACATTTTGCAAGCTGACCAAATGCCCTCCTGCTTTTATAAACAGGAATTATCAGCTCCTGAATACTCGCACAGAAATGATAGAGTTCGGCTTGAGAGAAAAGCTTATTGGCAAGCTGAAGGTATTTCACAGCGGAGTCAACTGTGAGTTTAGATGCACCATAACCCTCTACTTCGGCTGCAGAAGACTCTGCAGTTATCTCATTGCTGACCATAGGACAGATTTTGCGCAATGCAGCCACATGATCTCTAGTCCATACAGCATCATTTCTTCCAACAAGAGCCTTCAGAAAAACTTTATGTTAGATTCCTGTTAAAATTAATTACTCAAGACCTAATTATAGCATTTAACACTTTTGTGAATATAAGTAAGAGTTGTTGTCTTTTCAAGGTGAATTAAGTTCACTGTGTTAGATCAGAAAACAAACAGACGAGTAATTGGATCTCTTAATATGATAACTTATCAATCAACTATACTAACCTGCATAATTACACCAGCAACAGCGACTGCACATTGGGCAGCTTCAGCCCAAGATTGCATTTCTTGATGTGCATCACATAAATGCAACAGCCACATTATATGAAGATCTGGAACAGGAGCATATGCAATTGCAAGTCTATAGAAGGTCTCAGCTGCTGCATATCTATCCACACTCACCACAGTAGCCTGGAAAATTAAAAATCAAAGATAGTTACCTTTTACAGAACATAATAGAGCCCCGGTATTTACGTTCTTGTTTCCAAAATGAAATTGTAGTTTCACTATTTGCTGGAGACCAAGTGTGGAAAATACATGTGATACAGAAACTTACCACGAGAGCATGTTCCAGGCTCGCATCAAGGGCCTGAAGGAGACTATTGGACAGATATTTTACCTCTGACCATGACCACCTATCCTCTGCCGAATTTTCGGGAACTGCTCTGAGAATACTCTCAGCCAGCCCACACTCTCTCAATAAGTCAAGACTTCTATCTTCATCAGCCATTTCCTCCATGGACTTCCTAAGACGACGAGCTTCCCCACTCTCTTCGAGTGATCCATCAGGTTTCATTTGACTTACTTGTACTTCAGACATTAACTCAGACAAGGTAATTGTCAACATTACTCTCAACCTTGTTGTATGCATAAAATAAAAGAAGGAACTCTGCAACAAACAACTAAAAGTCAGAAGATATCACAATGATCGGCACAATCATGAAAAGTCAGAAGTAAGAATCTCACCCTGATAAGTACTTGTAGCCCGGTTACTGCTCTTTTCCTTATACTATCGTTACGAAAAACTGCAAGCCGGAGAAGATGGAAAGCAACCTGCTTTAAAAACCGATCGTTTTCCCTCGCCATTAATGTTGCTCCATGAAGACTAAAGACACTATTGAATACAGGAACCAACGCTTTCCAAAAAGCAAGAGGCTGACTTTGTGAAAAGAAGCTAACAAATAATGATGTGACGCAATCTAATTTCCCATAATCTGTAGAAATACTATGAGATGCTGCAGCTGTGGAAAACTTCTCGGTTACTTCTAAAACCTGGAGACTGACAGCAGCACTCAAGTTTTCTTCCCAGAGTTCCTGAATATTATGTAGCTTGAACATCAGATTGGACCAAAAAGTAAAACGAAGGCCTTTTCACAGATTAGAAGAGACGTACCAGCCTTTGCCTTAATATTGGGTGCAATGACTCCCTTAGTGCACGGGTTGATGTTCCAATCCTTGAAGACTGAGCCTGGGCAAGGGCTTCTCTCAGTGAATATGGTTGGCTTGGGGAACTTAGTTGGGGACTGACTCTCTGCCACAAATACCCATTCTCTGGCGTTGTCTGGGACTGCGTGGAAGATGTTCAGGATAAAAGTTTCAGAAACCTAAAAGAGGTACAATAAAGGATATTTCTACAGAATGATGCTGTAATCAAGGAGAAATCCTAGAATAGATTTCAAAACCAGTTACTTGCTGGACCCAGGAATGATTATAACTACAGCACTTACTCCATCCAAATATAACAAAACTTAGCTAGGAAGATATATCCAGAAATTAATGCAGAATCATTTATGGATATAAGTAGATATCCAATTTTCCTCAGAGTAACAAGAATGGAATTCCATATACACGTCAGGGGATCATAAGAAACAGATGCAAACTAGAGACAAAAGGATCATACTCTAACGTCTTGACGTGATGCCTCAGTCAAATAGTTGTTTATTGCAGGCGAAAGCCTATCTGAGTATTTGGGGGAGCCAGATCCCTCTCCATCCGGGCTGCGAGAACTACATCCCATAAGCATGCTATCAGCTGGTCTTTTATGCTGCAAAATATATAAAATTAAAATCAAATACATAAGGTATCTTGGAAGAAGACATAATATGGAAAATCTGGACTAACAGACAGACCAAAATACATATGAGATCAGGATCCACTGTACCCCGATTTAAAAATACAAGCAAAATTCATGAACATGCTTTTATAACTGAATAGTCAAAACACTAGACCAAGAGGTAGGACATCTTTCTGAGTACGCGACATATAGATTGTCAGTGTCCCTATACCCGATAACCACACTTATTTTGTCCAAATATACTTAAACAGCTGCATATTTAAGCAACTACAGCCCTATTTATCGGACAACTAGAGATTCAAGAAACAGTTGATGGATGCAGTTAATTGATGGCCACCAAAACAGTTGATGTGAAGACAATTACTGAAAAGGAGAAGATGAGAAGGCATACAACAGTAGATGAGTTGACATCTGGAATGATTACAATTACAAATCCCAAGATACGATTATATTTTAACAAAGTAACAACTTAAGGTAGGTTTGAACCTCAAAAAGAACAAGGCACTCCTCCAGGAGTTTAAAAAACAGTCTGGTACGAGCGATGCTTTGTTGCCAAGCTTTGACAAGAGATGCATCATCCAGATTTCGTACAATTTGCATCACGACAATCAATACTTCACGTTTTTCAATAGCATTTAAGTTGTAAAAGACAGGCATTTCATCTAGGATCTGCAAGCATTATACCACAGAGAATGAGGATCAAACAATTAAATACAAAACTTATTGATGAATGCTAATCAGAGTAATAGTACTATCCTTTAATTGAATAATCAAACAAAATAGTCATGAAAGTACATGACAAGTTTTGTGGAAGTTTCAGAATTAATCCCTTGCCATATGAGTTAAAGCTATGTAACATGTGTGTGGTAATCTTTATGATTTTTTTATTTTTTTTTATAAGTGGTAATCTTTATGAAAACAATCTTATAACTATATCAAGTAAGAGGGAGGATCCATGGACACTCTTAGATAGACAAGGTCAGACAAGATTTGCGCCATTTTTTCCGCAAAACCCAAACGACAATGAATTGAAGTATAATATTTTGATGATATATTCCTCTTATAAGACTCTATATTCCTACAGAAAATGAATGTAATTCAAGATAGCAAACCTCACCATCTATCGATCTTAATTTCAACCGTTAACTTTATATTATAGAATAAAGTAATAAAGTTTTATACATCAAGAGTCAGTAAGTATAAACAGAACTTATCAGTGTCCAACAGCTGAGTTGGTCAGACACTTGGTGGTTGTACCAAGAGGCCTGAGGTTTGAATCACTTGATGAGCAGATGGTTCAAAATCGTTTATCAAAACCAACATAATGTACCTATTTCTTGGTCAAATAATTGTTCAAGAATCACTAGGACCAGTAGTGGAGAATGTTGTGATACTTAGGAACAGATCAGATGCATGCTGATGGGAATTCTAATGTACCTAATTTTACTTCACAGGGGCCCTGCAAGTAATTTCCAGAATCAGTAAATCCAGGATCCGTACCAGCTTTGAGATGGGGATTGCAGAAGACAACGTAATGAAAACTCTCAAAAGGACACTATCCTTGCGTTTATGCAACTTTATCCAGAAGGGTCCTCCTAGACAAGATCGGTATTTCAGAATTTGCCACCATCTCAATTCTGATGGTTTCCAATGATAACTGTGTATATTATATCAGATTTTTCCAGAAGTTCAAATTCTGCAGTTGCATGACTAGGTAGTATGTACTGTTATGAATCTAAATTAAAGACACCTTGCTATTATGCTTAGAGAAAATCATAGCAATAAAGAGATAACAGAGTTATGAAAAGTTGAAAGCAGGAAGTATTATTACTGATGCTGTATACCTGTCCAATAAGTGGAAAATATAGCTGCGCAATGTATAATTTATCCTCGGGCTTCTGGTATCGAGCATCAAACTCATGCTTGCAAGTGAGAACAACCAAGATCCTAGCCGCCTACAGACATAAGAAATGGAAGTTATTGGTACTAGACTTAAGTCAATGAGAGAAACCATACGAGACAGCAAACTCAAGAACAAATGGAACAAGTAAAAGAAATGACAATGAAGGTATTCATTAGAGATTTGATAAATGATACAAGCAACTCACTTTAGCTCGTTGACATATATCATCATGATCCCAGGTAAGGAAAAGTTCCTGTATTAAAACTGATGCAAGATAGTTCCTGCAAGAATTAACCAAGTACTTTAATACAGAGAAAGTCCATAACCCCCCACTCACCTGAGGAAACATGGAGAAGGCAGAATATAAACACTGCCTGTGTCAGACAGGAGAGTTTAGGAGAAGGTAACTAGATATAAAAGTACATGTGTAACATGTAACATAAATACTGGACATATTTACTAGCCATTGTAAGTTTCCCTAGCCCTACGGACATAAAACGACAGATTAATGTTATCAGTGCACATGTTAACAAAATAGTAAGACAACAAACTCAAAATATATACATGCATGTACCTTAACATTCCAAAGACAGATACAGTTTTGGGGAAGAGCTTATCAGCAAGTGTAAAAGAAGGTATAAAGAAAGCCAGTTTGAAGAACATCAACATATAATATGTACAATATACTTTCCACACTACAAATCAGTGGATCTAGATGAACTGAAATTGACAGATTATGTCATATGACCAAGTGTAGTTAACACAAAAATATTGTATTAGTATCTTTAAATCACGAAAGTTGATATTAGGCACCTATCTGAAGGATCCCTGCCAGGCATCTCAATGAAAAGATCATGATCACATATTATCTGCAAAAAAGTAAGCTTGCACTCATGCAAAACTGATTGACAGACCCCAGAGAACTTGTCCATGTAAAGCGACACCTGTAGAAAGGAAACGAAATTTTATTACCTTGAAACGAGATAAAACTACAAGAGGAACTTTAGCCTCTCCAGAAGGTATTGTAATAAGTCAAACATACATTCTACAATGGTTTCCATCAGGACTTGTTATACTTATTCCTAACAGTAAGGATGCCTACTCTACCAATCCAATACAACGAAATTAATGAAGGTTATGGTCAAATATGTTCTGAAAGTTGAGATAGTATCATCAGAGATAGGATTTCATATCTCATCAGGCAAAGTTCTGAATGGTGAAAAGCATATGGTTTAACGTTTCGTTTACATTTTGGAGAAAAAGGTCATAATTGAGTGGCTCCAACAAGAAGCACAAGTTTTAGCTCGAGTAGCTTGACCCAGACAGCTAAGTCATTGAACCTTGTTGACAAAGACAAATAATATGAAAACAAACCTCATACAATTTACAACATACATCTTGCACATCAGAATCGCTAAAGAAGACATGCGATGCAAAAGATGGCCTTCACTTCTGACCTATAAAGCAGTAGAAATGGGCAATAATTTTTGGATTGCCTATCATGACAACACCAAATACAGTCATGTGTTGCAGACAGAATATCAACCTTTCAACCCCGGAGTTCCAGATAAAAGTAAAGTCAACCCACCAGTTCAAAGACTTGACGAGGCTCAATAATTGATAGAAGATCATAACAAAAAAAAGCTAAACTGCTGTTCAAGCGTTTTGCCAAGCTTAATCCCTTCTTGCATCGCTCATGCACCTCCGTAAGAAGGCAATCATACAACTGCATGATACATCTGAATACACCCTCCTTCAACTGCAATGGCGGGACATCTTCACCTGAAGCATAGTTAACCAAAAAGTTGCACAAACAAAAAAATTATACATTTTACTGCAGCATCGGCAAAGTAACAAAACAGAAGTCGCACATTCTAGGTGTATATTGAATCAATGTGATTTAAATAGCACTGTAGCCACAAGCTTCAACTATTTGCTAACCTAGAGGAAGAGAATGGTAGAAATGACGGTTTTGCTCCAGTGCCATGGATTTTACAATTAGCTCCAGAAAAAACCAAGTCATTGCCAGCACATCATCATAAACTGGTCCAACACGATAGCCTTTTGCCTGCATCAGATAGGTCAAATATAAACAAAATAAATGTAAATTTGCACTACTTGTGGAGTTTGCCAAGAAGAGTAAAGGAGCCTAAGCATGTAAAGAAGCTTCCCTTAGCACACTGGATTTCACAATCTACGAAATAGGTAGAACATGAGTAACATATTGCAGATTCTAACAATCAATTCTTACAGAACATTTTTAATATTATAAGCTGTGAGTAAGAAATTCTATGTACCTTTCACAACATTCAAACATGATTATATGTATATATATATATATATATATATATATATATATATATATATATATATCAGCAAAAGTTCCAGATTTAGCATACTAAAATTTGATGCTTCTCACGTCTTACACTGAAAGATTTCTGAAATTTCTCAATTTCTAACATTCCCAGATTTCCATTAGCAACAACAATCTCTAATAATAAATAGTGCTAACTATTACATCAACTCTTGGACCTTAATTGCATCACCCAGATTCGTGGCAGAATTCAAGTTTTGCATGTCCGTGTCCTTCACAACATCATATCTAGATGTCTACATAATTGGATGGACTTTTTGAGCTTGTGATGATTTGATAATGAAGAAGCTCCCAAGGAAAATGGAAAAGTAAAAGCAAACCCAGGGTGCATCTTTCTAACTTTACCTTACTGCGAGCTAGACTTCCCCACACTGTGGACAGGCCCGGATAAACAGGTGACTGGCGACCGCCAAAATCATCAAATGCATAATCGACATAGTTGACAAGAAATCGATTTCTTTCCGCGCCATCTGATGATTCCTGTTGCACCCTGTAAAATGCCTTTCCGTAAATTAAATGAAATTCACTAGCCAATGCCCACCACTTGTGTGTGCATAATTAAAATTACAGAAAGCAGAATAACACTCCACGAAAGGGACCAGTCACTGAAGAGACCTATTGATTCGCAATAGCCCGAAAAAAAGGCCAAGGAGTATTTGCATGACTCCTAAGTTGCCAACACGTGGCGAAGTGCTTAATGTTGATAGGACCACAAGAAAAGAGAATTCTTACCACTTTAAACAAAATAGTGCTCTCTGCCCTTAAGATTCTATGATGAGGTAGGTCAAAAAATATTAGCCTCCAAACGCATCGCAAAACGAGAGAGGGACGTCGCAAGCATTAGCTCAGAATCTAACAAAGTTAAATTGCTTCTCCGTCACACAGAATTACTGTAATTTGCTGGTATATATCATATGTTATCTAACAAGAATCCTCCACTTTCTCGATTCACTTCATGTCAGAAACGGACAGTGTCTGATGTTTTGAGGACACTTAAGCAGGTATTCGCACATGGTATTGTTAAAATATGTGTATGTATATTGTGTGCACTGCTTAGATCTCAAAATGGATAAATGTTAATGTCATGCATCATGTATATCCAGCAGCTTAGACCTCAAAACAAAGAAGTAACTTATGACTGATGTGGCACAGAACTATTAAGACAACTACATATGCAGGTCTTTTGTTTTTCTCAGTGTTTCTGCTCATTCTAGCCCATCTGGACCACCCTAATTAGTGTTCGACCCACGTAGGTGTATCATTGTTATCATAGGCTACATCTACGTTCCTGGAAAACCTACTTCTAACAACCAATGACTTCTGTTACCATACCCAATTGGACGATCTATTAGTTTATAGTCTGAAAGACACAGAACTACTGTATGGTCAATCATAATAATGGAACACCAACCAAAAACGGTTCGAACAGCTCCTCTGCTATATGATAAAGAATGATACACAACATGAAACAATGCAGTAAACACGATTAAGAATCATACCGAGTTAAAATATTGACCATAGCTCGAAAGGCTGCAACCTGGAAACAATTAAATCCGACCCTCTGAGATTCCAAGTTTTAAAGTAGCTATTTGAACACAAAAACTTTGAAGCATATTGAAACAAAAGACTATAGACAACAAGAGTCAGAGCAATATTTGCTCACCGACCTGAAGGGTTTCACCACCATCACCTATAAGGTGAAGAAGCATATTCAGTATGGGCTGCAGAAACTGCAGCAGCGCACATGAATCAACATTTTTCAGACTGTTGATTGCCTGCATAAAAGCATCGCATACATCCTTATTAAGAAACTCCAAAACAGACAAAAAACACGACTCGTCATGGTTTCACCACAACTAAGTTATTCTTAAAAACATAAACAACTAGACACTATGTTATATATGTTATAACTCTACGCATGCCAGTACTGTATGACTGATAAAGTGAAAGGAGAATTTTAAAAGCACGAAAATGACCAAAAGCCGGCCTTCTGCACCTTCTCATGTGTGACAAAACTCGGGGTAGTCTTCTACACTAACTAATAGTGTAGGCTATTGAAATTAAATTATATACTGAGTTGATGATAAAGATAAGTATTGTATAAACCACTTGAACGCATGAATATATTCCATAACTTTCGAATAAGTACCTCAAGAAGCTCAGACCCCCAAGGAGGACTTGTTCGGAGTGTATGCCTATCGTATTCAAGAAAAAAATCTCTAATACGCTCGTTAATTGGAAACAAAGAGGAACATAGTCTTAACCGCAATCTAAATACAGTTTTCCCGTCTTCCAGGAAATCCAGCCTCTCCTGTAAAACAATCGGATTCAAATTGCTCATTAGATACTCAATTCCAAAGGAACAATTTGTCAAACTACTAAGTAAGAACATCAAGACAGCAGACCCATTCACAGTAGTTTGGCTTTGCTTCCCTCATTCTAGAATGTTAGCAGTTCTTGGATGCATCTATGAAAGTATAGACTGTCTGCTCAAAACAAGAAAACTGTTCCGTAGGCTACCAAATGGATCGCTAGGGGGTATGAGACTACAAGAGTGCTCCTATATATTATAATAAACAGATATGTTTCTCTATTTTTGAATTTATTCCACTTTTTACCTTGGCACCATCTTGCAGATAATGAGGAACAAGTTCTTTCATAATTGGTAAGGAAACTTCAGATCGCATCCTGAAGTCAAACATAAGAATACGATTATCACTGATTCATCAAGCCATCACATAGGTATCAACAAAATTCACTGTGAAATAGCAAATTCGTGAACCTTTTCAGCGAAAAAAGAAAAGAAACGAAATAGACCCAATTGATGAAAATATGATATATATTTTATCCAATTATCCTAGAAGCAGAACCAAATGATAAGACTGCTAGTACCAAAAATATATTAGGACTTCGACACGAATTTGTACATGTAACATGGAAACAAATAATATTGGGTCATGATGTGTTATAGAAGTCTTCTTGGCAAAGTCATGTAATTATACAATGCAACGTCATTGAAATACAATTGCAGGTAAGGTTCTGAGCTGGGGGGATGCAATTTGACTATATTAAATCATACAAACCCGATATTTCCATGGCAATTTCAAAAAGGATGAATTTAAAAATAGACATGAATATGCATATGATGTGTGAGGACTACAAATGATGACATAGTCCATTCAGATTATTTATCAACTATCAACCCTAGTTACTAGAATTAATATCTAGGTTTACAACTCGGTACTCCACGTAGATAGATCTAATAAAATAATTAGAGCTTAAATAGATCTCCAATAGATAAACATCAAAAAAATTATCATGTCTGACATTTAAGTATACTTGTAGTAGTTACTAACACCATAAATATTGATAAGGGCATGTGTAACTTAATTAAAGGTATCACATACTGAGCATGTACTGTCAGTGGAAGGGCAGCATATCCAATCACCACCTGCAAATTTAAACACGTACAAGAAATTGAAAAGTAAAGTTAACAACTCAAACTTTACAATAGATAAACAATCTCCAATTTATTAAAAACAAGAAGAAAAAACAGAGTTAGACTACTAAAGCAGATATAACGAGCTTGGAAGATCTAAAACTGCCTAAAACTTATTACAGATTGCTGAAGTTAAGACATAAACTGAAGCGACAACCTAGATCGCTTAGGACTATTGAGTATTAGAGTAACAAAATCATGACTTACAGGCTTTGGAGCTTCGAGTTTTGTTTGAAGGTCAACATGAAAGAAAGTAAATAGGAGATGCTGCTGAGGTGTGAAAATGGCAGGAAGGCAAATTTTAATCTCGTCATGGTAACAGGCAACTCTGACCCCAACAGCAACTTGTGTGTGGGCAGATTTCTGGAGTGGTTCTCCTGAATTCCTTGGATAAATTGCCTGTACAAAGAACATCAATGCAAATTTATGGGAATCTTCATATTGTGAAGGCAGATTACTTGCGAAGTTTTAAAAGGAAAATTACCTCCAAAGACTGTTTGCGCGGATCAGCATCATCTTTTTTCAGCTCAACACGTATAAACAAGTTCCTTTTCCGGCCCAAACTGACAGTTAACGGATATATATACAGACAGTGAAGAAGTTGTGTAAAAGGTTCGCTTCTTATCATTGTACGGAAGTCAAAAGCTTGGAACTGCCAGTACAAAACATGTGCTCATCAATCAGAAGATGTTATTCATACCAACTAATATGTACAAAACTACGGCTTGAAAATCATCACCTTGATTCAACTTACATTATCCATATAGCAACAAATAAGATATATTAAATGTAGATTTCTTTATTTGGAAAAGATATAGTTTTTTATAACATTTCCATTACAAGCTATCAGGACTAACTTCAGTTTATTATTTTATTGATATGCCAGAACAATCAAGAATCCAATTATTTGAGAGAATTTCAACCATTTGGGCAGGAACTGATGATTTTCATAACCCGGGTAGGTGAAGAACAAATAACCAGTGAGCTTAGAGACCATGAGAAATATGATTGCTCTAATGAGTTTGCTCCATGATATGAATATTGATCAGATTGTAACTTCCTAATCAGATATATCAGAGAATAGAGTAAGGGTTTAGTACTCACATCATCAGAACTGAAATCGGCAGTACTACCAAGAACATTTGAACCATTTCTATGTATGTGTTTTCCGTTGTGGAAGGAATTGCCATTATGTGGTCCATCACTGCTGCTCAGACCCTTAATAGCAGCAGAATCAACAAAACGATCCCCGGCATCAACGCAATCATTGGTCACACTTCCACTTTCTGAAATATTGTCAAACTCAACCCGGCTGACCTGAATCTTTTCGATCTCTAGTTTTAGTACGCCTTTCACGGGTTTATGGACCTTTCGTTTAGGATCCTAAGTAAAAAATGTAAGTACATATTACTCATACAATGTTAACTTAAGCTTTTTCACACTAGATATACCATATATATAGCAAAGAAAAAGTTCCAGTTAATTCACTCAGAGAGCAGTTGATATGCAACAACCCATCGAGTGGAATTCATAGTTTACACATAAGAAAGAGCAAGTGCACTTGTCTAATCAACTTTCCTACATGGAATAGAAAATTGGCTGAAAATTCCACAACAAGAAACAGGAAGTGCTACACTCCTAGCAAGATCAGAAACAAGTATTGCCCACCTGAAGGGAGTCCTCTGTATAGCTTTCTTTAACTTTATTTAGGTTTGATATTTCGACAATGAAAGAACTCCCGTCAGAAGACCTAGCCAGCTTCCCGTCTAAGCCAATCTTAGTGGCAGGTTCAGCAATACTATCAAAGGAACCAGATCCAGATATACCAGGAGCAAGTGGACTGCTGGGGGAGGCAGCACCACCAGAAGAAGAAGCAATGTTGTTATCGAACAGTGGAACCATAGCCCAAGAGAAAGATTCCCGATAAGGCATGATCCGAGACCATACGTGAAGTTTCTGTTTTTCTCTTTCGGTCAAGTGAACCTGTTAATAGTATAGTAACCATGGAATGAGATCTTACACAGAATCCCTAATTACTTAACAAAAAACTAAACAACAAAAAATCCTTGAACAAAAGAGAATGACTGTGGCCGGTATAAATGCAAAAATTGAACTAGCATGTAGTTTCCAAAGTTCAACATGTTGCATTTCATGGTTTACGCAGCAATCTATGTTTAGCTTAAGTTCATATCTAATTAGTTTAGCTTAAGGTTGCCTTCGCTTAGTTTAGTTTTAAATTTTAAATTAAGGTTGAGTAATACCTAAGGTGACATGGAAAGGTTGGATGACACGTGGCCATTGGCTTAGACTCTCTCCTAACATTTTATCCATAGTTCTAAGCCCGAGGAAATAGAAGTCCAAGTCAAAACCTTAAGTGAGACTAAACGTTATTTCTATTTTCTTCTTGCTAATTCCATAAAGATTATTAGAAATGTTTCTGCTATGTTTGATGCTTGTTACCATGGTGTTTATGATGGTGTGTTCTATCTCCACAAAATTCTGATTAAGGGTAATATCTGTTGTCATTGAGTATGTTGTATAAACCACGTCAGAGATCAGTATTACAGCTGTTGAACATGTTAATAACAGGTATGAATCTTTTATCAGCGGAAGGTAAACTATTATCATGTTCAGATCTAAGTGATGATGATTCAGGAGCTGAAATTCTCATATGTACAGCTCTTATCAACAAAGACCCAGGTGATCAGATATCAATCTAGACTGTAGCATGAAACACTGAACCGCAAATGTTCCTTAGTGGCTCAGTTCATCATTTTTCAAATACAGGGGTAACAGAGAATCTGAAGTTAAAACTATAAAGATTACAGGAACGTTAGGGAATCAGAATTCAAATATACCCAAACAGGTACCAACTGTACTTAAAAACAAAATAACTTGATGTGCTTCAACTTACTGGATCCTTGCGTGAATACACAGAAGGGGTGACTCCGCCTTCTTCTGTGGCGGGCTTCTCTAACTGTATAAGCAGGCAAACTGATGTTGATGGGGAATCCAAAGAGAAAATACCCCGATGCTCAGAAAAAAGTCTACCCTGTTGTATGACAAAATGAAAATGTTATGCAGTTGGAAGAAAAAAAAATTAAGGGCATGACACACATTTAATGCATGGACACGCAACCGAGATCCTAAAAGGAATGTGTATGGCAAACAATCATATAATGCAGCCAGAGCTTACATCCTGCAATTCAGCCGGTAGCACATGAAAATAGAAATCCTCCGATAATTTTTCTCTCCTTTCCCTATTATATAAGCAGATTGTACCATAGAATGGCTCTACAATATAAGCAGGAACAGAGTTAGATCCACACATGGTTAGTAAAAGGCATTTAAAAAAATTTAGTCTTAACAAGGAAGATCAGAAACCTCAAGATATTCATGTCCACATTTTGAAAAAAAGGTAATAACCATTATCATCGAAGACTGAAGTCAACTAATTACAGGCATGAATACAGTATAATTTGATTTACCATGACAATGTACAGTTTCAGAAAAGAATTTCTTATGTTTCTGTGGTTTCTGATGTATTAACAGTTGATGTGTTGTGTTTTTTACTTTATTCTGAAGTGTGTACCAAAGAAACTAAAATTACATAGTTACAAGCTCTGAGTCATAACTAAACTGATATCATAAAACCAAGATTAGTTTGTACACGGGAACCATGCAATCACAAAGCGAAAGTTTTGATCCTTTATAGTTTACAATACTAATCAACAGTTACCCACAATAAATACATTTCAAATGTGATTGAATAAAATTATTTCTATTCTATGTCCTACTACAAGTGACTGTAAAAGTTGAACAACAAACAAGTTAAAATTCTCAAGTTAAGAAATCCAGGATCTAAGATAGAACACACAGAGGGTGAAGTTTCAGATAATTAGCAAACAGGAAGCAAAAGCAAAAATCAAATGGATCAAAAGAAGACAAAACAAGCTCCATTGATAGCTACCCATAGCATTAGCATTAGCATGAGCATGAGCAGTCAAAACCTTCGTGATTGAAGCACAAAATCCAAGGTCTGTTATTAAAGGTCAACCCTCATGCACCGGGCAACCATTTTTATATACTGGTTAAGGGTACTTAGCTTGGAATAACAAATGACCCGAAATAACAGGATAACCCAATATTAGTACATTTATGAACAGACTCACCGACTAGCCCTGCTTGGAATGACAAGGACAAAATCTTCACTGAAATCTTCAACCCACTGAGATAAAGAAAAGAGCATCAGTAACGAAAAATAATAATGAAGTACAGTAGCAGAGTCTAGCAAACATAAAGAGTACCAAGAGCTAACTGTGTATCGATCAAATAAACGATTTAGGTCATAGTCAAAGGTTAAACCTGCCAGATTGTGTCTTAGTTTCTGGCGTCCTTTGCCCAATTATCATTGACCTCTCGGTTTCCCAATCGAAAGCTGGCTCATAAGCAGGCAATGGAGATTCACCGAAATGCTGCGACATATATTCATTGAATAAAAACATTAAATGGAAATTTACTATAATGACAATGGAAAGTTAAGCACACTGCTCAAAGACCATGACACACGTGATTGAACTGAAATTTCCACCCTAGGAACTAGAGCATTTTTTTTGAATACACTGGTTAAATCATGATCTATAAAAGGCAAAAGAAAGTCGTGCCTTTTTGTTCCTACAACTTTACTTGCTGTATAAGAATACATAAGTCATATCTCCCAGCAATCGCAATAAGGGCTACAATTTCAGAACATCCAAAACAAAATAAAGAATCCTCCCATGTGAAAATTATGAGACTCAAATATTGCAAGATCTCTGGATACTAACGTGTAGTTCAATCCATCTTCCATTAATTTCAACTATATCTTGGCCTCCTTCAAATGTAACTGTGGCCATTTCGAACTATGCAGTCACCCAGATATCATATCATACTGCAGTTCCAGAAGTCATACAATGAAACTAGAAAAGTGGGCGTGCTTATGTTGTTGGTATCCATGAAACTAACCCAACTATCATTGAACATCTTACAAATATGAGCATTTAGGAGAAAGTGACATAATTTCACGAAAGTTAAATAAGAAAATACAGAAGCATTCACCAAAAACAAGTTTTCGAATTGAGAAGTAATCTGCAGAGACGACTATGAAATGCAACACTTCTAGCACGTATATGAATGAAATTAGGTACGCTACTCACGCTCTACTACAAGAAAACCAAGAGTTCCGCTTCTGTCTCACCTTTAAAACATGTGAGAATGAGATGTCAGCTGTAATAACCTCTAACGATTGCCTTCCTGAAGTACTAGGGACGTCATCATCAGTAGCATCTTCGGTAGCAGAATGCCTTGCACTTGCAAGACGCATCTCTGCAGCCAGATAGTAAGTAAGAGGAAATACAAAGGACACATATTTATTCTTCTAACTCATTGTTTTATTTGTTATTCATCTTTTATTCTTTTTAAAGAAAGGAAGATACTGGGGATCTGCCCAAGTCACAACAAACGTCAACTAAGTTTGCATCCACGGAAGCATTAACTGATCACCATGTACCTATCTGCTGAATTTATTAATAAGATTATTGAAAAGGAAACTAGAGAAGATTCTTCCATTAATTATAAGAGGAGAACATGTTACACATTCATGCAGAAGTTCAATCGCATATATTACGAACTCCCTTTCAGAAGGCAAAAGATATTTTAGAGGCACAAACCATTGAACCTAAGTTCTTTGATCACCTAGTTTAATGCACCGGTAATTCCGATCGCGGATTCTAGGTTAAATTTTCAGAAATGACACTTGCACCCCATGTCTCCTTACCCGTCTCGATGTCAGTATCAGTCCCTTCAAAAACTTGATTTTGAAATGAAATAGGAGCAATGCTTTCATAGTGCCCATACTTGCTTTCATCCTTCACCCAATCAGCTTTGTAGCAATGAACCAATTCATTCAGATGTGGCCACTGCTCCAAGTTTTCATTCAGCTGTTAACAGAAAACATATGTTGAATTTAGTAGAGAGAACAGGAACTTTTTTGCTTTTTGATTTTCAATACCTTCAGGTTCAATAACTATATCGGTATACAATGACAGAGGCTGACAGTAAAGCACAAACTTGTAATTAATCTGAGAGAGTGTCACTTGAAGCAGAATTGAGCTGTTTGCACATATGTATCCTTGCATATGGTCGGCATATTGTTCTATGCGTCAGGATATGCATGAAATTGGTCGGTGACTATGTTTGCACATATGGTACGACTATGAGGATGAAGAAAGTCCAGCAAGGTATTTGTGTGTATACAAGCGATTGACTCATAAGTTATGAAGATGAATGCCAAGGTTGTTCTTGCATGTGTTTATGATGATGTAATTCGTACAAGTGTGTTTTGGACATATTTTATTGATTAGCATGAAGGGCTTGTGCAGATACATGTTTATCAAATTTAACTGATACATACACAAACAGTTTTGATTCCCAGAAGTAGATCTTGGTAGTTGTTTTCTGTAAATGTGAATGTAAAATATATACTAACTAATCTGCATAAGTCATAGATATTGAAATTGAGTTATCCATCTTCTCTCTTTTGTTGCCCATGTACCTTTATAACAGGCTTAATTTTCAGTCAGTAGGAATTAGCTTTTAAGACAGGTTCTGTGTAGGCCACGAAGTTAACTACCATATTTGTGTGTGTGTTTCAGGGTCTCGGAGGCAGAACACGAAAAGTAAAACGTCAATTGTCAACACAAAGATCACCAATCCCAAATACTGAGTTATTTACTTGACAGCATTTCCTTAAAGTCTCTGAGATGAATGAAATATTAAACCTTCGGTGACAATAAACAAGGGTGATCAAGAGTGCTGCCAAATTTATAATCACGCTAAAAAACCAAATTCTTGAACTAAAGGCTGAACCATTCGATTACAGTTGATAATAAATTTACCAGTGGATCCAACTCCAAATTCCCAAGAAGAGAATGCCGTGGGAGTTTTCTAAAGCGCTGTCCATTAGATGATAATTCGTCCATCATCTGCAACTAAAATCCAACCCAGAAAAATGAGTACTACATATGAGCATTATTCGTGAGAAATAAGCAGAACTTAACGTTTACACCCACAAATTGCTACAATGACACCAAAAAAAAAAAAAAAAAAACGCTACAATAATGCAGCAGTGCTGGATGTCACTCTTTCGCAGCATTAAATACAAATAAATAAGACACAGTGCAACATACAGTTCTGGGACTTTAGTGCACTACAAATAGTTTAAAGGAAAAGAGGCATCATTTTACTAATACCAAAAGCAACGAAGCGCAAAGGTAATAAGAAGAAGAATCTGAATAAACTGAGGTGTGATATAACCCATATGTTATGCCAACCAAGTATGGAAAATGCATGGAAGATTCTATACCTCTTTCCTTTCAAGAGTCGAAGACCGTGTCGTTTTCATGCTGTTTATTTTTGTGGTTACTTTTGCTTACATGTTACGAACATTCTCTAGTGATATTTCATATGACGGTGCCCATCCCATGAAGTGTCCTGATCTTAACTTGATTATGTTTCGCTCATATTTCCAAAAATGCAGCGAAAATGCATAACTTTGCAGCATTTGAGTTTCAAAAAATGTTACCTAAAATCTCTAACTTAGATAAAGTTTTCATACGAAAGGTAGGCAATGAACTGCTTTTAACTTCTAATTTGTACTGTTAAAGCAAGAGACCAAAAATATCCCATGTGAAAAATTCTGTGTTCATAGAGTTTGAAGGAGTCCCGTGAAACTCATATCTACCAGAGAACGTACTAATCAGAAGATTGGATCACTTAATATAATCACAGGAAACATAGAAACCAAAACTTTAGATTATTATTGCCATTCGATCCAGTTAGTATGCATTCACTGCAAAGAAAGTTACATTAGAGACTATTTGATACATAGGTTTTTTGAATACTATATACAGTTTGTAGAGCTAGAGCTTGAAGTTCCTGAATAGTTACTTTCTTCTCAGTATGTCCTTATACACTGTTCACTCACCTTTCCTTGATACAATGGCAATCACTAAATTCATTATTTGGCCAAAAAACAAAATGCTGCTGTAAGGACAGTAGAAAATAGAATAATCGTTTCTGAAATAGAACATAAAAAACTCTATTTTATCCACATTATTAATCCCTGGAAACCCACCAGACCAAACATGTAAACTAACAACATGCAAGCTGGTTAGAGAAGTGCTTCATTAGGAGTCGTTCAACTACTTTCCCCTACTCCGGGAAAAAAGATGCAGACCTAAAATACTTCAATAATAACTTAATGTCACTCAAAAATAAACGAACCTCATATAATTCACTTTCTTTTACTAGTTTCTTAATAAGATCCAGTCAATTTAATCTCCAATGATAGTGTTAAAGTACAATGTAACAACAGTGAAATCAGAACAAAAAGAACACAAATTCACAGCACAACAATTAAAAGAACACAGAAAAGGGGAAGAAAAAAATGAAATCTATAACTCCAACAATAAAAAGAGAACGAACCTTTTGGTGTCAGGAAAGAAGAGTTGGTTCGTTTAGGGCATAAAAACAAAGCAGATCGAAAATGAAACCCTAGAAACCATCATTCGGAGTGAAATAATTCAAACCTAAAAACATCACTCCAGTCTCACTCATAACCACCCTTTTGTTGAGTTACAGAAGTGGAAATGAAGTTGGGAGTAAATGGAATGATTTAAGTTAAAGATTGTTGAGTTACATAAGCACTGTTACTACTACTGCTCTGATGATGATGATGATAAAAAGAGGAAGATGAGAAAAGGGAATTAGTTGAGCATTATACTTGAAGAGAAAGGAAAACTTGGATGGATAAATTTTATTTTTCTTCAATACTTTTTGACTACTACTACTAGAAGTGAGTGGATTGAGCTGTAATACCTTGTAGCTCCAGCAAAATCTCAGTTCCATAAACGCACTCTCTCTCTACCCGATAATGAAGTGAGTTGTTTTAGGAGGGTAACTGTGTGTCTTTTTGTTTTCTTTTTTATGGTTCAGCATAATGTCATTCAAAAGTCCCATCGTTTTGAACTTAATTACCAAATACCCCTTCCGAAGTCATTTTCATACGGTACGGTACCGATATCATATCCGAAAGTGCCCGGTTGGATGTGATTGATTCCTGTTAAGGACAAATATCCAAAGATATAAATAGTGCCACACGAGGAAAGAAATAGAGAAAGTAGAGAGATAAAGAAGAATTCTGTGTATAGAAACGGGAGAACACAACCTCTATTTATATAGGCTAGACACAAGGGTATTCCGATAATAAATGGGATTTATCCTAGATCTAATGTTCAAGGATATAAATCTACCTGCGCAGACCATTTTCACTGGCAAGTGTTACATCTCCACGAAAAGAGTTATTGGTTATTGGTGGTGTTGTTGTCGTTTTGCTTTATCTTATAAAAAATGTGTTTCGCGAAATCCGATGGCTATGCATGAGCCTTCCACAGCGATCGACGGCTCCCATTCATTTTGAAGTGTGGAAAAGTGCAACAGACAAATCCCGGCTGAGAATGCACCCATTTTCTACTCCCTAATCCGACGTATGTGAGTCATTCAGGCATAAATTCTACCGGATCAAAGCTTATTTTTGCAACCGTTACTTCATTTATTGTCCGTTACTAATTAAAATCACCATTGAAAGCCATTAACCACCCATTACGCCTCATTTATATCAATCCTATGGTTTCTGAAACGCTCGATCTAATGTTCAAGGATATAAATCTACCTGCGCAGACCATTTTCACTGGCAAGTGTTACATCTCCACGAAAAGAGTTATTGGTTATTGGTGCTGTTGTTGTCGTTTTGCTTTATCTTAAAGGTACGTGTCGGGTTCCTCTAACTCATTACCGCTGTTTTTTTTGTTTTTTTTTGCTTCTTTTTTTGATACCTTTGGTTTCACCATTTTATGAGTTGTTGTTAACATCTAACTATGGTATTTTCTCTGAAATAATCACCCAACTCAAACAAATACGTTGTTCCATGTTTCCCTGCTCAAAGATGAATAATATGTATTTTCCTATCAAGTAAAGATCGTTCAAACTTAATGCACCGGTTAGTTTTACTTTAGTTTTATTGTAACGTGTTCGATGAAATGACTCAAAGAAACGTCTACTGTTTTGAAAATATATTGATGGGGTCGTATGACCATCATCTCATTGGCAGAAACTTTATATTTTAGGTTGCAGAATCCGCACTCATCTTCGATTTTATTTATTTTTACTTATTTTTTATGGGATGAGGTTTAGTGAATAAACTTTGATGTTCTTTTTGGTTGACAGGGAACAATACTTGGTGTAGTAGAAAGGGGAAAAATCAATGATTCTATAGACAGGTTTGAGTTTTGAATCATATATTTGTCTTCTTAACTTTTTCCTTTCCAATTAAACTTTTTTTGGTTGGTTTAGTACATGGGTGCTTTAAATTATATTATGAAACCGAGTTTCTATTATTTTATATAGAAACTCTAGGTATAAAATAGATTTCATTGTTTGGTGAGGCAGTCAAGATAGCACCAAATAAATAGATTTCATTGTTTGGTGAGGCAGTCAAGATAGCACCAAAGAAGGGAGCAAAATAGACATGATTGCATTAGAGATAGGATTGGTGGGTTGAATAATTTAGGGTAGCAGTTTTAAGTACCAGAAGGAAATATTTCAAGTCATTACCACATTCCGATATCATAGATGGTTCTAATGAAAGGGTAGAGGACAGTGAAGTTACTTTCTTAAATTCAGATTCAGACAATATGGTTTCAGGTATCATAGGAGGATAGTTAATTTAATACAACAACAATGTGAATTAACTGGATAGATACACTATATTATTATCTCCAAGGTGCTGCGACTAAAGATCAATAGTTTAGAGTTACAGTTGCAATGCTATGGCTGTGGTTATTCATCTCCAAGTTCAATTTTTTAAGTAATTATCTCATTTGAAAGAGTTTCTTCTAAAGAAAAGGATCTCAAGTACTGATTTGTGTATAGTTATATTTGGCTATGGAAATGCCACTAAAACAATTATATGCAGTTATATGTTTAGCCACATACTGAGAAAGATACTGCAATTATGTAACCAAGAGATATAATTTGTACTAATCTTGGAGATATTTTTCCTGCCGATACGTACCTTCTTGAAGGCGGCCCATCAAAAGCGATCATGTAAATATTACTGATTTGGTTAGAGAAACGCCCCCTTAGATTTCCATTTCAAGCAATAATAGCTATTTTTATTCCTATATTTTAATTCTTTTACATAGAATTGATATTTAATGTAATCTACATTTGTTGGGGAATCTCTTACAGTGACAAAGAAGGAAGTAGAGATGAAGTTTATTTCATATGCGATGTGCATTTAGAGTAAGTGTGTTTTCTTTGGGGGCCGAAAGTATTATCTAGGGTTAATGACTATCACATTCCCTTTGTATATTAGAACTATTTGTGATTTTACATACATGCATGTTGTAGGCTTGGATCTGTAAGTAGTTCTTTTTTTCTTTTTCTTTTTGTGAATTTTGGCCTTTAATGGTTTCAGTTTCCGTACTTTTGTTCTTGCAGAACTTTGGAGCTGATTTATGTTCTCAAGGGAGTAACATGGATTTAAACCAATGCATATGCATGTTGTAGGCTTGGATCTGTAGGTAGTTTGTTTTTTTTTGTGAATTTTGGCCTTTAATGGTTTCAGTTTTTGTACTTTTATTCTTGCAGGACTTTGGAGCTGATTTATGTTCTCAAGGGAGTAACATGGATTTCCTGTTGATTAAAACTGACTTCTATAAGATAGGATTATGTGGCAGAAGTAGTGATTTTTAGCAAGGATGATACATGACGAGTTATAAGGTATTGGGGAATTCATAAAATGTTGTTTTTGACTATTACTTCGAACAAACATATTAAATTGATTATATTGGTAGTTGGAGCCCAATGCTCGGAATTGCTTGAAAGATTCTGAACCATTGCACCTAATGTAATTTTCAAATATGTTCCATTGTTAATGAATATGAATACTTTCACAAGCTATAAATCATTTATGATGCATCCTTATATTAAGTTTATGATAATGATGTTTGTTCCATAACACATTTGGATTTTTGCTAATTATTCAGGTACTTGCAAGACTTCTTTACATTCACTATGCACAAAAAAAAGCAAACACAAGTTTTGGTCTACGCCTGGAACAATATCAAGACGTTATCTGCACCAACCATGTATACGTTAAGTTGAAATTAAGAATTAGAACCATTGGTGTGTGTATCGGGAGAAGCTCAATGGCCCTAAGTTTGATAGTTATATCAAACTTAAAATTTTCATGCACGATTAATTTCATTTTGAAGTGTATATTACATCTCGGACGCCCGCTATTATTCACCGGGAGTAGCCTGCCATTTTTTTATTTGTTACTGACTAGCTTATTTTACTCTGAAGCTTTCCTTGACTTTGTTATACATGAATCAAGATTCAAAACAACATATAGTTTTTGTTGTTGTTGTTGTGAATTAAACGATAATAGCAACAGTTTGTTTTGTCTAATCATGAAGAGGACAAAACGTTAGGATATGCATAACCCCGTCATTTTTTAATTTGTTATTGGCCAACTTCATTTGGTCTATTTTGTTTTTGCGGTTCTTACCAAGACTTCTCATGAATACCATGATTGTAATTTTTATTTTTTGCATGAAACATAAAACTCAAAAGTTTAATATGGGGTGCCCTAGGTCTTATACCGTGGATACGATAATTTCCTCACATGCAAGGTTAATACTCTTCTCAATAATTACGATGATGGTCATCAGATCAGACGGTTTGTTTACCAGTGTATTTACTCGAGCGAAGTTGTTGTTTGACAACTTTATATTTTTGCTTTGCAAATTATGGGGAAAATATGTTGTTAAGAAAGGGGAAACTAAGATTATGCTCAACGTAAATAAGGTACTATACTATTTTCATAGTCTGGAATTCATAGTCTGGAATAATGAAGATAACACCCAAAATAATTGTCATCTCTATGGTGGTTGTAGTGGGGTTGGTTATAGGTGTAAATTAGGACGGGCCATCACATTTATGGCACAACACATCACGTTAAAATTTGAGCACAACACGGTACAACATGTGACCTGGTACAACACAGGCACATCACGTTAGCTTAGTGTGATGTACTGCGCTAGACAAATAGACCCACCAGCACGGCACAACAAGTGGCACGTGGAAGCATGCGGCAAATCACGGCATGACACGCGAAAAAATCACGCCAAATCATGCATAAAATACTACACAATACATCATACATCATGCATATGTCAAGCAAAAAATATTTATTTTAGCCAGTTTTTGACATTTTATTTTCGTTATGCTGATTAATTCATAATAATGTATATACTAACTAAAATATCACAAAATTATTTACTTTGGAAAACATAAAATAAGTGGGCTAGCACAGGACAACACGATTATTTTTCTGGCACATCACCGTACAACACGACATTTAGCACGACACGGCACATCACATCACAACACGTCTGAATCTCTGGCACAGCCCAGCACAATACTTAGCATGCTAAGCACATGATTTCGTGGGATGGGTTATACCAGGCCGACACGTTTTACACCTCTAGGGTTACTAGTGGTGGTGGTTTTAGACGAATAGGTGCTACAAGTAGGTTTATTAGTGGCGAATATCCTCCAGGTTAATTCATGGACAGAAAAGAGGGTTCATTTCTGGTAGAGGAGGGTCTCCTCCAAGTACACATTTTTTTCAATTATTTTATTTAGGTATTTGATAAATTAAAGAGTTTCGAATTTTATATAACTCGGTGTACCCAACTACATGATTTAACCATATATTGAACAAAGAAAATGGTGAAAAAAAAGGATGAGGTGTGATGCACCGGGTGGTCCTACTACCCGAGCCACATTTCCATGTTCAAGTTTCGTAGGCACTTACTTTTTTACTTCTATAGGCACTTATTGATTTTTACTATGAAGTGCAACGTAAACTGAATCATAAGAATGACATTTTTCACATCTTGGATCACCTTTCATTAACTACTATTTTCGCAGAGGAGGTTCTGAATCCTCACTTAACAAACTAAGACAACAAAATCTGTATAGCATGATTTAATGTGTCCCCGACTTTACTACACATCATAGTATAGCAACTCAAATGTCCTGTAAATATTATCTGATCTTTGGCAAGGAGACTTGACCCTACCTGGGCGGGCGGGACATGTACATTATCCAAATTTAATGTCCTTCCAGGATGAATATTTTTTCATTATACTAGAATGACTTCCGCGATTTATTTGAATGGGAACGCCAAAGTTATGCATGTTGATTCTACTCAGGTGAAAACCCCTTGCCATAACTTCCCATTTGCTACTTTTGAGAACACCGAGTCATTTACTACAATTGAGTGGGAATGCCAAAGTTATGCATGTTGATTCGACTTCATTGAAAATCCCTTGCCGCAACTTCCCGTTTGTTACTTTTGAGAACTCCAGGTAATTTACTACCGGAAAATGGGTTATTTGTCCAAATATTTTTAAAACATGGTTCCAATGGACGAGTAAAAATTAGTATGGGTGAAATGGACACTAAAAGAATACTCCCTCCGTCTAAAATTAATTGAGCTATTTGGTTTTAGAGTTTGTCCCATAAACAATTGAGTTATTTCACTAATCAAGGGGTTATTTCTAAAACACCCTTTTAATTGATTATTGTTACAATAAGAAATATGTATAATTCGATAGGCATGTTTAGATTCTTGCGCAGGTGTTTTAAAATGCTTTTCAACGATATAAAGTTTACGAAAAACCGTGGTATAGTTTAGGAGATAAATCATTTCTAAGTTTTATTAGTTACTATCTATGAGGGAATAATTGTAAAAAATATTTATACATACTCTCCTTTCCACCTTAACTTCAAAATTGTGCAAACTACAAATAGCTCAATTAATTTTGGACGGAGGGAGTAGCAAGGATGAAACTGGATGCATCCTAACTTAAAACTTAAAAACTAGCGAGGATTAAACTGGATGCATCCTGATGTAAGTTAAAAATAAGAAAAAATATTTGAAAATGGGTAGGATGAAACTGTTTACATCCTGGCTATTTTTACATTTTTGTCCATTTAAACAGTATTAAAATTTATATGTCTTTTTCACCTAGAAATTGTTGATTTTGGTCTTTTTAACCAATTTTTTGTTACTACATTTGAGTGGGAAGGCCAAAGTTATGTATATTGGTTAGACCCCAGTGAAAACCCTTTGTCGCAACTTCCCGTTTGCTACTTTCGAGAACATCGAGTCATTTACTACAAAAACCGATAAAAAGAAGAAGAAAAAAACACCGATCAGATGAGTTAGGTCGGTTCTTATGCAAGCTGGTAAAAATTTTCATCCTACCTTGTTCGGTGATATAAAATGAATGGTGTTCCTATTTTTGAGAAATATAATCGCATTCAATTTGAGCGTTCATACTCAAAAGTTGGTAGACACGAACTGTGATTATGAAATGAGTAAATGATTCATTAACTGAATGGATGGTTGACACGGAACCTACTTTGAAAAGACTTTAAAAATGAAATGGATTATTTGCGGAGCTTTGATTGGTAATTGTGACAGTGTTTTCTTTTTATCCTTCAGTGGCTATCTATTTCTATTTCTGTGTTGCTTCTGGATTTTTCTTCAGTACACGACTGTTACAAATATCGTTAAATTTATTTAAAGATTTGAATGACTTCTGAGTTAAAAACTATATGCAATTTTACATATGTCATTATAACTTATAAATTTATTACAATTTTTATTAAATGGCTAATAAGTGATAAACCACCAGTAGATTCAAAATTTGAATGTCAATCTAAACAAGCATCATATACCAAGAACAATAAAAAAAATGTAGGTATGATCTATATGCATAATAAGAAAATCCGGAGATCACTGTTACCCCAACGAACAAAAACCCGGGCCGTTACGGCACGGTTGATACCCCAGTGTTATTAACATAAATAAACATTTATAACACTCTTCTGATGACCACTGTGTCTAAGTCACAAAAATATATTAGGAAAATCAATAGAGAAAAAACTTGAAATGTGTGAGACTCAGAACAGTGTTGGACACGCATATGCTACCTCATTAAAACCTTGACAAGTCAACCCAGTGGGACAAACCTTGACGAAGGAAAGAGTACAGCGCTTTTATGTCCTAATGATGCTCCACCTGATGAATACTTCAGCGGAATCTTGGCCTACAAATCTTTAAGTCGATGCGTTCCAATCTTGTAAACTAATTTCTTGAATGTAGAAGTTGGTAACGCCTTAGTGAAGAGGTATGCTAGATTGTGATTTGAATGTACTTGTTGGATATCAATTCTACCATTATTTTATAGATCATGTGAGAAGAATAACTTCCGACTGATGTGATTTATTCGATCACCTTTGATGAATCCTTCCTTTAGTTGTGCAATACGGGCAGTATTGTCTTCGTATAATATTGTTGGTGAATCTTTAGTTGAAGGAAGTCCACATGATTCTTGAATATAATGTATTACTGTCCTTAACCAGACGCTCTCACCGCTTGCTTCATGGATTACTATTAGTTCAGAATGATTTGTAGATGTAGCTGAAATTGTTTGCCGCCAAGATATAGTTGTATCCCCATAAGCAAACAAATACCCAGTTTGTGATCGTTCTTTGTGCGGATCTGAAAGATAACCTGCATCTGCGCCAACTAGTTTTGATTTAGATTCATAAGGGTAAAATAGACCTAAATCAATAGTGCCACTAAGATAACATAATAAGTGCTTGATTCTATTCCAATGTCTTGGAGTTGGAGCAGAACTGTATCTAGCTAACAGATTAACTGAAAATGAAATATATGGCCTTGTGCAATTTTCAAGATACATAAGAGCACCAATTGCACTTAGATGTATGGCACTTCCGGACCAAGAAGTTCTTCACCATCCTTTTTAGGTCGAAATGGGTCTTTATTCACGTCAAGTGACCTCACAACCATGGGGAAATTCAGTGGATGTGCTTTGTCCATATAAAATCTTTTTAAGATTTTTTCTGTGTAAGTAGATTGATGGACAAACATCCCATTTGAGACATGCTCAATTTGTAAACCAAGACAATACTAAGTTTTACCAAGATCTTTCATCTCAAATTTCTTCTGCAAGTAAGCAGCAGTTTCAGTGAGTTCTTTAGAGTTCCAACAAGATTTAGATCATCAACGTATACTGCAATAATAGCAAACCCAGAATTGGATTTCTTAATGAAAACACATGGACAAATAACATTATTAGTATATCCCTATTTCAGTAAATATTCACTAAGGCGATTATATCACATTCTTCCAGATTGCTTTAATCTATATAGAGCTCTTTGAAGTTTTATTGAGTATACACTACGATCTTTGGACTTGTCTGCTTCAGGCATACGAAATACCTCGGGAAGTTTCATATAAATGTCACTATCAAGTGACCCATAAAGATAAGTTGTAACTACATCCACAAGACGCATTTCAAGCTTCTCTGAAGCTGCCAAACTAATAAGAAACCGGAATGTGATGGCATCCATCACTAGAGAGTAAGTTTATTGATAATCAATACTTGGTCTTTGTGAAAAAACTTGTGCAACGATTCGATCTTTATATCTCACAATTTCATTTTTCTCGTCACGTTTTCGTACGAATACCCATTTGTATCCGACAACTTTTACATTTTCAGGAGTTAAAACAACATGACAAGGACTCCACGTTTTACTAATGAATTGTACTCTGCTTGGATTGCAACCTCCCACCTAGGCCAATCTTTTCTACGACGACATTCTTCCATAGATTGTGGTTCAGGAACATCAATATTTTCAATCATATCCAAAGCAACTATAAAAGCAAATTTACTATCAGGAATAATTGTATTTCTATCCCAGTTTTGTCTTGTACCAACATAGTTTATAGAGATCTCATTGTTTTGAGGTACATGTGCCTATTCAGGTGCAAATTGTGTATCAGTATTTGATTGATCAATCAATGTTTCAGAGAGAATGGCTTTTTCCAGAATGCCAACTACTGATCTCTTTTTTCCCGGAACTAAACCCTTTGCACCAAGTGGTCTTCCACGCTTTAAGCATATCGTGGACTGGTTACCATGATGTCCTTCTGGGATACTTACTCTCGCAGGAGTATTTGCAGCAGGTATATGTGATTTTGTTACCTTACCTGTATCAGTAGGTTTGCAATATTTTGTAAATGTATGATTCTTTGAACCTCAAATTCACATTGTTTTGTACGAGGATCAAAGTGGGCTAGTGATGGTGTATTCCATGAAATTTCACGGAGTGCCTCAAGTTTTGGCTTATCTCCCCCTAACGACGGGAAATTTGATTCGTCAAATTGGCAATCGACAAATCTTGCTTTAAAAACGTCTCCTGTTTGAGGTTCTAAATACCGAATGATAGATGGAGATTCATAGCCAACATATATGCCGAGTCTACGTTGAGGACCCATTTTCTCTCTCTATGGTGGAGAAATGGGAAGATACACGACACAACTAAAAGTTCGAAGATGAGATATATTTGGTTGATGCCCATATACGAGTTGTACAGGTGAGTATTTTTTATATCTGGTTGGTCTTATACGGAACAATGTTGCAGCATGTAATATTGCATGACCCCATGCTGAAAATGTCAAGTTAGACCTTAAGATTAATGGTCAGGCAATCAATTGTAAGCGCTAAATAAATGATTCCACTAAGCCATTTTGAGTGTGCACGTGAGAGATGGAGTGTTCGACATCAATGCCAATTGACATGCAATAATCATTAAATATGTTAGAGGTAAATTCACCAGCATTATCAATACGAATAGTTTTAATAGGAAAATCTGGAAACTCAGCTCGTAGCTTAATAATTTGTGCAAGAAGTCTTGCAAATGCAACAATACGAGTCAAAAGAAAGAAAACATGTGACCATCGTGTTGAAGCATCAATAAGAACCATAAAATAACGAAATGGTCCACACGAAGCGTGAATTGGTCCACATATATCACCTTGAATTCGTTGCAGAAAATTAGGTGATTCAATGCCAACTTTCATCAATGATGGATCAATTTTCCTTGATAACAAGCTATACATGCACAATCATTAAATGATAAGACTTTTTATCTATCTAGAGGATGTCCATATGAGTTTTCAATAACTCGACGCATCATAGTTGATCCCGGATGACCAAGACGGCCATGCCAAAGTTTAAAAACACCAGGATTAGAAGTCTTAGGATGACTCACGAGATGTGATTCAACTAGGATAGTGTGATATAATCCAGAAGATAGAGATGGAAGTTTTTCTAGGTGAAAAAGCGGGGGTCTAACAACACCACCCAATATTTTGCTTAACAATATGTATGGACTAACTCCGAAATACTTTCTAGAGAATCAACTAGATAGTCAGACTCAATCTAGGTAAAAGTATCTTAAGGAGTTAATATCTCTCTCTTGTTTTGATTTACTCGATCTAATAGAAATCAACGAGTCTTTAATCAAACATAAGGAACAACTTGGATGGTACCAAAGAACAATATCCAAGGATCAATCAATATCAACCAACAACCAAAGGTCGGATTTCCAATTGATTGATTCAAACGCACAACCGGTATTATTTCAATTATATAAACAAATATAATGCAGAAACAAAAATAACACAGACACCAGAAATTTTGTTAACGAGGAAACCGCAAATGCAGAAAAACACCGGGATCTAGTCCAGATTGAACACACACTGTATTAAGCCGCTACAGACACTAGCCTACTCCAAGATAATTTCGGACTGGACTGTAGTTGAACCCCAATCAGTCTCCCACTTATCCAAGGTACAGTTGTACTCCCTACGCCTCTGATCCCAGCAGGATACTGCGCACTTGATTCCTTTAGCTGATCTCACCCACAACTAAGAGTTGCTACGACCCAAAATCACAGGCTTTGACAATAAACAAATCTGTGTCACACAGACAAGTCTATCAAAGGATCAATCTGTCTCCCACAGATAAACCCTAAAAGGTTTTTGTTCCGTCTTTTGATAATAATCAAGGTGAACAGGAACCAATTGATAATCCGGTCTTATATTCCCGAAGAACAGCCTAGAGTTATCAATCACCTCACAACAATCTTAATCGTATGGTAGCAAAACAAGATGTTGCGGAATCACAGACAATGAGACGAAGATCTTTGTGGTTACTTTTTATATCTTGCCTATCGGAGATATCAATCTCAAGACAATCAATCTGGTTGTACCCGTACGATAGAAGATGCAAGATAAGATCACACAACTATAATAAAAGTAGTACCGGTCTGGCTTCACAATCCCAATGAAGTCTTTAAGTCGTTAACCTGGTTTTAGAAGAAGAAACCAAAGGTTAAAGGAGAACCGAATCTAGTATGCAAACTAGTATCACACGTGAGGTGTGGGGATTAGTTTTGCACAGATACTAGAGTTCCCCTTATATAGTCTTTCAAATCAGGGTTTGCAATTAAGTTACCTTGGTAACAAAGCAATCAATATCCACCGTTAGATGAAAACCTGATTTAGATTCAAGGTAATATTTCTCAACCGTTATATTGAAAACTTAGCTTGTTACATACACTTGACAGTGCATGCTTCTAGGTTTGTTAACCGTACCCAAACGTATGCACTTGTTGGTTCAACAATAGTTAACCAAAAGGTTAGCCATATGAGCATTTCATATCAACCACGTTCTTCTTCACCATAACTAGTTCAAATGACTTCAAATGAACTAGTTAGAGAGTTATTCAATTGCAAGGAAATCTCATGTACTACACAAGACACAATTGAAGCAAAGATGATTTGATTCACTTGAGTCGGTTCATGAAATTTTATAGCCACGGTTTGCAAACTGCATTCCTTAGTCTTTTTAAGTTTAAGTTCAGAAAATCTTCAGATATATAACCTTCTCAAGTTCGCAGACTAGGTTCGCGGACTTAAGTTACCGGGCAGAGTTTACAAACTCCAGCAGAAATTCTTGGGTATGAGAAGTTCGCCATTTCGCGGACTGGGTTCGTGGACTGAGTTCGAGGACTTAGTTTCACGCAAATAGTTTGTCAACTCCAGCAGAAATTCTCGGGTTTGAGAACTTCGGCAGTTCGCGGACTGAGTTCGTGGACTTGGCTCACGCCATTCTTCCGGTTCTCTTTATCAACAAAGTTCGCAAACTTTGGTTCGAGGAATAGAACTTATACATAAATGTGTTTCCACAACAATGCTTATGTCCACCATTGGTTATGTAATTTAAACTCTCACTTCAATCATTTAAACATTTTTAGAGGATGTTATATATTTGTTACACCATTTCTCGTCAAAGCAATTTTCAAGATGATTGAAACATATCGTGACTTTCGTCACATGGTAAAGATGAACTTGGTTAAAGCGAAAAGCTTACCAAATCATATTTCGAGATATAGATAGACGAGGTATACTCGGCTCGAAATACCAAATGTGTATAATCAAAGTCTATATATATAGCACACGACTTCTTGTCTCAAAAAGTAGGAGATAGAGTAGATGGACTTTTGAGTAATATATAAGTTCAAGTCTTCACATACCTTTTTGTCGAGAAGTTCCACCGGTTCCTTGAGTAGTTCTTCTACTTGTATGATGAATCGCCATGAAGTCCTTGAGCTCAACTACACTTTTTATCCTAGTCAGAGACTTAGCTAAAATAAATTAGAAATCAAGACTTATAGTTTTGGAAACTAACATTGACAAACATGTTTGAGATAGAAACGCATGCGAGTTCGACCGAGCAATGCTCTAACAATCTTCCCCTTTGTCAATTTTAGTGACAAAACTATCAATACATATGGAATATAAAAAAGATAAAGAAAATTTATTAGCTCCTATTCCACATGTCTAATCTTCAACATTCCTCGAAATCTTCGTCACTTCTAAGTACTCCAATGATCCCAAAGGTTGTAAGTTTAGCATCACCGCTGTTGAAGATCTGTAGCTATAACAATAAGAAAACATAGTTCTCGATCATTGTTATACAATGTCATAGTATTATTACACAACGTCAAAGTTCAATTGTATCACAACTTCAACAATAATACTATGGTGACATGTATCACTCCCCCTTAGTCAATACTCCATCTCACATGGAAACCACTCCCCCTTACACAATGATCCGAAAACCATATGTATTTGTAGTGTGAACTACATATTAATTCTCCCCCTTTTTTCAATAAAATTGGAAAAGGTACAAGAACGGGATCATAATGAAATTTCCGAGAGAGACATTTCATGACAAAATGAAAAAATACATACCAACTAATTTAGATGCAATCATAAAGCCGAAGCTAAGTGCATTCATCAAGGAGTTTAAAGATACAAGATAACCCCTCTAAAATTCCCCAGCCGCACACCCCTCAAGATATGATCATTAAGCACAAGTTCAAAAGAACTCTCCCCTATTAGATGTCATTCCCGAAGGAACAACAAGAGCGACCTTAATTTCGAAAGAAAAGAAGGATTTTTATTAGACACAAAAAACATGAGAATGATTTCCTATATCCAAAAACTCAATCAAATTAATCACAATTAAACTCATGATTAATTTAATCGGAATACACAATCAAATTAAACACAAAAAGTGATCAATTCAATTGATTATGCTCAACATAAGAGAACTTATGGAGACACGAAAATACTCAACTAGATCAATTACAAGAGAACCCATAATTAATCTAATCGGAATACACAACCAAACTAATCACAAAAGTAATCAATTTAATTATCATTTGTTTTGCTCGACATAAGAAAACTTACGGAGCAATAACTAAATAACCAAACAAGATGATTAATTTAGTTCAATATGCTCGACATAACATATCTCACGGAACAACAACTAAGCTAAAAAATCAACTTGGTTGTATAGTGCTCAACATAAGATACATTACGGAGCCTCACGGTAATACATAAAATATGGATCAGGGATGATCAATACTGCGGAATACACAAGGATTCATTCTGTTTTCCATCACTATTTTCATAACGAGATTTATAGACATAATCCTTGAAAACAAAAGATTTTAACCTATCTTCCATCAAATATTTGACAATATAGGCTTAACTTTTGTATTTGTCAAAAGTTCATTCATTCTTTTACCAGTACGTGAATACCGATCACGAACTACTTTATTTTTGACAAAGTATGGGACAAACATAGTTCACGGATGTAAACACCAATATCCCATAACAAATTGCAATATAATAAATCATAAAGATTAATACTGCAAAAAAAAAAATCATCTTCCAAATAGTTTTTAGAATTTAAACAAATAAACCTAAAAAGAACCAAGAAGATGAAAAATAATAGCTATGTGTAGTCACAATCATTGCTATTCAAAGCACTAGTTATTCTTCCAACTAAGCCAAAAAGAAGACATGCTAGGCAACATGAAGCTCAAGGCCTCTTCATAGAATTCCTTCTCGTTGTTGAAAAATTCATTGATAATGGGATCATCCAATTCCTCCAACTATTTGGAAATAACTGTCAACTTACTAAGTTCTCTTTTCAGTTTACGTACGATGTTCGTTGTTAGAGACAACATCCATTCATAGTGAATTAGCTCTTCCAAAGACGAAGTGATTTGAGATTTTAAACCATTTCTTTTGCTGATGAATTATTTTACCAGGTTCCTGAAGTTAACATCACTTTGATAAAGGACAAGAACCAGTTTGAGGAAGGACCTTTACCATTAATTGCAGCCTTCACTTTCTTCAACCTAGTGGAGGAAATTCCTGTACACCGACGTACGTTAGCTGCTTCAACTGCATCTTTGCTTGTGCTGCCTCTAGTTACAGGACCCATGAAACAATATTCCTTTGGGGAATAACACAACGTTTACGAACGACTAAAACCCTAGACAACAATACTTTTGTAGTTTTAAAGTTTCATTATTTATATAGTCTTAAACAAAACTTTTTAACCAAGAAAATACTACTTGAGCCAAAAAGACGCAAAACCCCATTTTCTCAAGTTAAAGATGAGGATGCGAACGTCTATGGAGTTAAATAGAGACATTGTGAGCCAAAAGATCTCCTTGTTTATCACATCGTGAATTTTCAAGGTCTGTTATGTGAGCAGAAATCCTTCTCCTTTTAATTATGGAAATACTCGTCACATAGGACCTATGACGATTATCCATTCGAAACAGCTTGTCCTTAAGAAAACAAGCATGAGCTAATAAAAGTTTAATGGACTCAGGGCATCCCACAGGGACAAGGGTTTCGTCAAACTCAAATTCTTCAATCCATGAATATCCTTGAGCGACAGGTCTGGCTTTGTTTCTGACAGTTGTGCCTAATTTATCAGACTTATTCTTGAATACCTATTTAGAACCAATAATATTGATATTGGAAAGACGTGGCACAAGATCCCACACGTCTTGTCTTTGAAATTGATTAACTTTTCATGCATTGCATTCACCCAAAGGGGATTGTTCAGAGTTTCATCAGAATTTTCTGGTTCTACTTGTGAAAGATAACAACCAAACTTGCACATAATTTGAAGTTGTCCTTTTGTTTTGGCTGTCGAATCTCTTCCGCCTTCATAGTCGATAGATGACACCCACCACGGAGAATTTCCTATCATATAACTACATCTACTGTCAAGAAACCATTGAAAGAGAGATGTAGGACTTAAAGCAAAGGTACCCATACTATCAATACTTTTTTGTTTAGAATTTCCTGATAGTTTTGTATGTCTTTTTATAGTAACAAAAAGTTGTTTAGTTTTCTTACAAGGATCACTCGCAACATTTAGACTCCTTTGAAATGGCATACAAACTTGTTGAAGGTGATTGGAAGAATCACAACAATAATATGGGCCAAAACTTTGAAGTTTGTCTGAGTGGTTCCTAGTCATATCAGTTTTCACAACAACCGGTTGTTGATTACCATCCGATTTACGACTATTCTTTAAAGAGGAACAACTGGAGTTTTTCAGATTCACCAAGGGACCATTACCAGATATACATCCTTAAGAATTGTAATTTCTGCAACAAGATCAGAGTTGATCCGGATTTGTTCATCCAACCCCTTTTGAAGAGAAACCAGTTTATCAGACCTTTTTCTGCAGTTGGTTTTTAAACCTGGTGAAGCATCAATTGAGACTTTATGGTCCATATAGTCAGATCGCTACAAACACAGACTTTTGAGGTCTTGAAAGTGTTTGCCTGCTCTGATACCAATTGAAAAGGCGGGGGTCTAACAACACCACCCAATATTTTGCTTAGAAATCTGTATGGACTAACTCCGAAATACTTTCTAGAGAATCAACTAGACAGTCAGACTCAATCTAGGTAAAAGTATCTCAATGAGTTAATATCTCTCTCTTGTTTTGATCAACGAGTCTTTAATCAAACACAAGGAACAACTTGGATGGTACCAAAGACCAATATCCAAGGACCAATCAATATCAATGAACAACCAAAGGTTGGATTCCCAATTGATTGATTCAAACGCACAACCTGTATTATTTCAATTATATAAACAAATATAATGCGGAAATAGAAATAACACAGACACCAGAAATTTTGTTAACGAGGAAACCGCAAATGCAGAAAAACTCCGGGACCTAGTCCAGATTGAACACACACTGTATTAAGCCGCTACAGACACTAGCCTACTCCAAGCTAACTTCGGACTGGACTGCAGTTGAACCCCAATCAGTCTCCCACTGATCCAAGGTACAGTTGTACTCCCTACGCCTCTGATACCAACAGGATACTGCGCACTTGATTCCCTTAGCTGATCTCACCCACAACTAAGAGTTGCTACGATCCAAAATCGCAGGTTTTGACGATAAACAAATCTGTCTCACACATACAAGTCTATCAAAGGATCAATCTGTCTCCACATATAAACCCTAAAAGGTTTTTGTTCTGTCTTTTGATAATAATCAAGGTGAACAGGAACCAATTGATAATCCGGTCTTATATTCCCGAAGAACAGCCTAGAGTTATCAATCACCTCACAACAATCTTAAGCGTATGGTAGCGAAACAAGATGTTGCGGAATCACAGACAATGAGACGAAGATGTTTGTGATTACTTTTCATATCTTGCCTATCGGAGATATCAATCTCAATCCAATCAATCTGATTGTACCCGTACGATAGAAGATGCAAGATAAGATCACACAACTACGATAAAAGTAGTATCGGTCTGGCTTCACAATCCCAATGAAGTCTTTAAGTCGTTAACCTGGTTTTAGAAGAAGAAAACCAAAGGTTAAGGAGAACCGACTCTAGTATGCAAACTAGTATCACACGCGAGGTGTGGGGATTAGTTTTGCACGGATACTAGAGTTCCCTTATATAGTCTTTCAAATCAGGGTTTGCAATTAAGTTACCTTAGTAACAAAGTAATCAATATCCACCGTTAGATGAAAACCTGATTTAGATTCAAGCTAATATTTCTCAACCGTTAGATCGAAAACTTAGCTCGTTACACACACTTGACAATGCACACTTCTAGGTTTGTTAACCGTACCCAAACGAATGCACTTGTCGGTTCAACAATAGTTAACCAAATGGTTAGCCATATGAGCATTTCATATCAACCACATTCATCTTCACCATAACTAGTTCAAATGACTTCAAATGAACTAGTTAGAGAGTTTTTCAATTGCAAGGAAATCTCATGTACTACACAAGACACAATTGAAGCAAAGATGATTTGATTCACTTGAATCGGTTCATGAACTTTTATAGCCACGGTTTGCAAACTGCATTCCTTAGTCTTTTTAAGTTTAAGTTCAGAAATCATATTCAGATATATAACCTTCTCAAGTTCGCAGAGTAGGTTCGCGAACTTAAGTTACCGGGCAGAGTTTACAAACTCCAGCAGAAATTCTCGGGTATGAAAAATTCGCCAGTTCGCGGACTGGGTTCGCGGACTTAGTTTCACGCAACTAGTTTGTCAACTCCAGCAGAAATTCTCGGGTTTGAGAACTTCGGCAGTTCGCGAACTGAGTTGGCGACTTGGCTCACTCCATTCTTCTGGTTCTCTTTATCAACAAAGTTCGCAAACTTTGGTTCAAGGAATAGAACTTATACATAAATGTGTTTCCACAACAATTCTTATGTCCACCATTGGTTATGTAATTTAAACTCTCACTTCAGTCATTGAAATATTCTTAGAGGACGTTATATAGTTGTTACACCATTTCTCGTCAAAGCAATTTTCAAGATGATTGAAACATATCATGACTTTCATCACATGGTAAAGATGAACTTGGTTAAAGCGAAAAGCTTA
Organism: Papaver somniferum; assembly: GCF_003573695.1. Taxonomy (NCBI): domain Eukaryota; kingdom Viridiplantae; phylum Streptophyta; class Magnoliopsida; order Ranunculales; family Papaveraceae; genus Papaver; species Papaver somniferum. The sequence goes on along the minus strand of NC_039363.1, from coordinate 30,650,550 downwards.
CCAACTCATATTTCGAGATATAGATTGGCGAGGTATACTCGGCTCGAAATACCAAATGTGTATAATCAAAGTCTATATATATAGCATACGACTTCTTGTCTCAAAGTGTAGGAGATAGAGTAGATAGACTTTTGAGTGATAGATAAGTTCAAGTATTCACATACCTTTTTGTCGAGAATTTCCACCTGTTCCTTGAGTAGTTCTTCTACTTGTATGATGAATCACCATGAAGTCCTTGAGCTCAACTACACTTTCTATCCTAGTCCGAGACTTAGCTATAAGAGCAAGTCTTATGGTGGAATCCAACCTATTCCAAGTGTGGAAAATCCATGGAATGTCAAGTCTAATGGCTTCCAAGTTGGGGTCTTCCACAGAAAGTCCAAGCAGGGTTCCATGATTTGGTGGAACGATCCGTGGAATCCATGGAAACACTAATAAGAATAGCGTAAAACGCTATTAAGAATAGCGTGCTAAAAGACAAAAAATGCTATTAAGAATAGAGCTTAGATCCATTAAGAATAACATTTTTTTATTCGTAGATTTAAACTGAGTTGTTGAGAATCTAACGGCTGAGAAAAAAGCTCTATTCTTAATAGCGTTTTTTTAGCGCTATTAAGAATAGCGTTTCTACTATTCCACCATTACACTTGTGCTTCCATCCACAGTTCCAAGTGCTGAGGTGGCGTGGAAGATGGAAAATGGATGGATTCTACCATAAGACTTGCTCTAATAGACTAGAAATCAAGACTTATAGTTTTGATCACTAACATTGACAAACATGCTTGAGATAGCAACGCATGCGAGTTCGACCGAGCAATGCTCTAACACTAGGACTTGTTTCTTACCTGAGACAATGGCAGTAATGCATAAATACTCTCTGTTAGCGTCGTTTGTTGTCTCAATATGATACCCATTAAGACAAAACTCAACAAGTTGCGTTTAGATCTTGTTGAAAATAAGGTATCTTGGACATGGATTTTTGTACTATTAGGGAGCATTATCGATGCTTTTCCATGTCCCTCAACAAGATTAGAAGTCCCTGAAATTGTAGTAACATTGGCCGTAGCTAACGTTAAATGGGAGAAAAACCTTTTGTTACGAAAAATTGTGTGTGTTGTTGCACTGTCAACAAGACATATATCTTTGTCACTTGTTTTCGGCTTTCCATTAGCAATATCCATATCCCTTTAGAAAAATAAACACAATAATATAAGTTATGGAGAATAAATACTAAGAAAATAATTTCATTACTGAAGAGAATTTCAATAACTAATACATTAAAATCAACTGCCTAAAAGAAAAACAATCTCTAAAAAAAAAATGACAAAACATTGTCACTTATTCAAACCAAAATACTACTCATCTACTAAAAAGAACTGATCATAAAACAAATAAACTCAGATATCCTTGAGGAAGGAATCCATGTCTTCAATCTCATTTCCATCATTCTTGAAGTCAGAAATATCAAGATGGGCAATATCCATTGGTATGTCATATTGTGCAAAATTGGTTTCAGCCTTCTTTTTGCTTTGTTTAATAGACGCCTGATAAAGATAAACAAGGTGCCTTGCAGTACGGCAAACACTTGCCCAATGCCCTGGTGAACCACAATGGTGATAGACAGATTCATGGCGCTTTGAATGGCTTTGAGAGCTTTTGCCTTTGTGTTTTGGGAACACATTGTTCTCCCTCTTCTGATGATGGGAATTATTACCAACCTTATTCTTGCTGTTGGGCTTTTCAGGACCTAACCAACGTCTGTGTCCTTTCCCACGACTTTCAGGAGCATTGCCACAACTTTCTGTAGCGTTCATCTCTGGAGAAACTGTTGAACCCGCTGTGTGGCTTTGATAGTTCTTGAGTAATAACTCATTATTCTGCTCAGCTACTAGAAGGAAAGAGATAAGCTCAGAGTATTTCTTAAACTGCCTTTCACGATATTGTTGTTGAAGCAACATGTTTGAAGCATGAAAGGTGGAGTAAGTCTTCTCCAAAAGATCAACATCAATAATAATTTCTCCGCATAGTTTCAAGCGAGAGACAATAAAGCCGAGTTATATTCACTTACGCTTTTAAAATATTGTAAGCGGAGGTGCATCCACTCATATCTAGCTCTTGGAAGGATGGCCGTTTTTTAATGGTCAAACCTATCCTTCAGCTCTGTCTACAGAGTGTATGGGTCTTTCACCGTAAGATACTGGGACTTCAAAGCTTCGTCTAAGTGATGACGAATAAAAATTAATGCTTTTGATCGATCTTCTTGGGACTCCTTATTGTACTTAGTAATAGTCTTATCAAGTGAGCTAGCACCCAGATGTACCTCTGCATCTAGAACCTAAGACAAATAATTCTTGCCGGATATGTCAAGGATTTTGAAGTTCATCTTTGAAGAGACATGATCTGAATATTAATAAAATAAATGATGATCAGTAATTTATATATATATATATATATATAAAATTAGTGGAACTAAAATAAAAAATAAAACTCCTAGTACAATATACAAGAAAAAAATAAAGAAATAATTATTGGTTAGACGGCATAGCCAGACATGACCAATAAGAGAAAAATAAAGAAATAACTATTGGTTCATAACCAGACCTGACCAATAATTAATTAAAGTGTGGTAAGAGAAGATACATAACTTACAGAGAGAACCGGGAAAGGAAAAAAAATTGTGATAATATAAAAACATTAATTGTAGTATATTATCATGGATACTAGAGTTCCCTTTACAAAGAAAGAAATATATATTTCTGGAAGTTTAACTTCTGAGTTTTGGCTTGGATAGATGTGTAACATAATTACATGACTTGGAAAGTACTTTCACCGAACCAAGAACTTATCTTCTTTGTCTTACCAAAGGCTACAGAGAAAAGCTAAGAAAGAAATAAAATAAAATAATAATATTGTGTAAGTTATGCAAAGAATATGTCGTAAAACAGGAAAAAAATAACATGAAACTATTAAAATATTGTACAAGCTATTACGCCTCTTTGTAAGGGAAAAATAATACTCCCTCCGTCCTAAATTAAGAGTCCGCTTTGACTTTGTCAAGATATTAAGGAAATCTTATAAAATATCATGACTAGCCCTTGACTAGCCTATTTAATGTTATATTATTACCAAAACTAAATTATTAGCTTAAATTTGATAGTATTATTATTTTAGGAAATATTTTAAGAAAATAAAAGCAAATTTATATTGTTTTTATTATGGAATACACAATTTAAGAAATACTTTTTCCTCCATTTGATTTTGGTTTCCCGCACTAAAACTTTAGAGTCTTTGGAATTTTTATTTGAGAGGGAAAAAAATTGAAAATTGAAATTGTAGATTATTTCCTCTTTAGATATACTCGACCATGGAAATTTGATATTTTGTCATAAAGTTTTTTTGATCCTTTCCCACGTATATAGCTAAAGAAACTAGATAGTCTAGCTTATGTTCTTCCATGGTGTTTCAAAAAAAAGAGATGAAAAGATTAATACAGATGAAAAGATTATGTAAGAATAAGCAGAAGTTTTATTAGGAATTTTATAAGTATCCATAAATGTTTTTATTTAAAAAAGGAATGACAATTAATACAAAAATATTGAGTAAGTTTTTCCCCTTATATATGGTGATATTATTTAAGATTTTGATATTAAAAATAATTTTATGACTATTAAAAATAAAGGGTATATTTGATAGTTTAATGGAAAAGTATGTATATAAACAGAGCGGACAGATAAAAAGGGGCATACCAAAATAGAAATTGGGACAGATAAAAAAGGACAGAGGGAGTATAATAATAGTGATCTAATTATGTAATCACTGAATCACAAAGAGATTCATAAAGAGTACATACTACAGAGATTCAAAAAAAGAATCATAAAGAAAAACCGGAGCTGATACCTTCACATGCCTAGTATATTTTAATGATTAGGCATTCGGTGTATAAACAAAGAAGAAAGCAAAGAGAAAATAATAATAAAAGAAAACGATTGATAAGACACCCAATATCCATCAAAACAGAGTATATGGTATTAAATTTTCGCGGATTCCAATCGTTTATTACTCTAGATTTTATTGTTTTGTCTATAGAAGAGACAAACCAATAAGGGTACAAAGGTTCATAAAGAAAAAAATATAACTGATGAAATCGAACGAAGGAAAAAATAGGTTTAGTAAAAATATTTACCGATCAGTTGGTTGAGCAACACGCTGATAACGTAGTGTGACACAAAGAAAGAAACAAAGAAAGTAAAGAGATAAGAAGAATTCTTATTAATGTGTGTGTAGAAAAGGGAGAATACAACCTCTATTTATATAGGCTAGACACAAGCGCATCCCGGTAATAAACGGGATTTACCCTAGATATTATTAACATAAATAAACGTTTATAACAATAAATATATTTTTGTGAACTATTCTTTGTTTTTTTTTTCTTTAAGCATGAAATTTATTAGATTGAACTGAGATTACATGGGGTATGTTATCTCCGTAGAGTCTGTTTTTACAATAGTATTTATAGAAGGTAGGTTTACATGGTTCCGTATTGTTGTTGAGAGCGTTCCTAGATAGCAGTTATCCGCTGCTCTGTTCGCTAAACCGTTTGTCGCTTGGTTTCCTTCTCTATATATGTACTGATTTGTGTATTGTTAGATTTGGGTCAAAATTTGTTTGATTTATGCAATAAAATTAGATATATATCAAGGAGCATCGGCCTCCGAGGTTAAAAATCTCATTAGATTTTGGAGTCTATTTCGAACTAAACTTTTGTCTATCCCCGTTTGGTTGCCGCTTTAGAAGTGATTAGCATGGCCCAAGTTTCAGTTGTAAGTGAAATGATAATACCAGCGATTGCGTTATTGCTAATATGGTATTGGTCTTCCTGTTTCGGCGTGTGATACCAACCCTCGCTATTCCGGGGCCAACCTCTTGTTGATCCATCCGTGTTGACTTTGATCAAAATCTAAGTGAGAAGATGGTTGATGTTGCTGTAGTTCTTTGTGCAGGGTATGCATATGGGTGTGTCCTAGGTAGTTTTGAAGGTAGGTTGTTCAAGCCCATGGATATTCTTGTTGGAGTTTGATTTCCATTTGCATTGCGCTGGTCGGAGCTAACCAAGTTGTTAGGCATGCACTACAACGTATATTGTATTTCAGGGAATCATAAGTGGTGTGATAAATATCATAATGCAAAGCAAAAAAACGTCCAAGAGTGGAATTAAAAGTTGAATGGCATTTGCTATATATTGCTAGAGCATTGCTCGGACAAACTCGCAAGCGTTGCTATCTCAAGTTTGTTTGTCAAGTTTAGTTGATCAAAACTACAAGTCTTGATTTCTAGTCTACTTATAGCTATATATCAGATTAGGATAGAATGTGTAGTTGAGCTTTATACTTCACGGCGTTCATCGATTGAAGACGAAGATATACCGAGGAGAGATTGGAGGAACTTCATCAACAAAAGGTATGTGGAGACTAAAACTTATCTATCACTCAGAAGTCTATTCTATTCTATCTCCTAATTGTACTGAGTCGTATAACTATATAGACTTTTATATTATACACATTTTATATTTCGAGCTGAGTTTAACTCGGTTATCTATTTCTCGAAATATGTGTTGGAAACTTTTTGCTTTAACTACGTTCATCATATTCTCGACGAGTTTAGTTGGAGACAATTTATTTGTTGGAAATTAAATAATAAGTCAAAAGATGATCATGTGAAAATCGCCTTGAAATATCTTACATGATTTGTGTGAGACAATCATTTGATGTCGACTCGGAAAGTTTCGTATTGATCATTCGATCACTTGAAAATTACTTATAAGCTAATAGTTTGTGTGAGACACCTATTGTCGTCTTCTAAGGATGTTTGAATGATTGAAATGGGAGTTTAGAACAATTAACCTTTGTCTGGATACAAAACAGTATGCATACCAGTATGCAAACGGCTGTGGCATGATTCAGGTTCGGAAACCTTGTTTGCATACCAGTATGCGAACGGTTTTAACTGTTAAAGTCCGGGAACCAAGTTTGCATACCAGTATGCGAATGGTTTTATCTGAGTTAAGGTACGGGATAGCAGCATGCATACCGATTTGCAAACTGCTGGACAAGACCAAAGTCCGGAAGTTATAGTTTGCGAACCGGTTTGCAAAATTAGTGGTTAAAGTACTAAAATTGGTTAAGTATGTTTTCATACTCATGAACAAATACATTTATGAATTAAGGAATGCAATATTTGCAAACCGTGGCTTAATGTTCATGAATTGATTCTCGTGAATCAATCAAATTTTGATTCAATTGGTTCATATATATTTATGTGAAATAGTGAACAATTGCACAACTCTATTTGAAACACAATTAGATTCATTTGATTATCTTTCATGGTTGATTGATCATCATAGTTGATCTAGAAGTGTTAAATGAATGTGGTTAAGAAAAAGTGTTCATATGGCTAACTTCGGTTAACTATTGTTGATCCAACTCAATATACATGTTTAGGTACGGTTACCCATATCTAAATGAAAGTATATTTCATTTGTGTGTAACAAGCTAAGACTATCTAACGGTGGAGAGATATTGCTTTGGTTTTAAGCAAACTTAGCTTGAATCTTAAATCAAGATTTTATTTAACGGTGAATATTGATTGCTTTGTTACTAAGATACCTTAGATTTGATTGGAAGCAAACCCTGATTTGAAAGACTATATAAGGGAGAACTCTAGCAAACAGAAAACCTAATCCTGGCACTTTCTTGTGTCCTAGTTGCGACTAGAGTCGATTATCCTTTAACCTCATTATAGGTTAACGACTTGAAAGCTTCATTTGGGATTCGTGAAGCCACACCCAACTATTTTCTTTGTAGTTGCGTGATCTTATCTTACTTGTTCTATCGTATTGAGTACTATCTTCTCTAAGATTAACTCAAATTTATCTCTGATAGGTAAGATATAAAAAGTAATCACAAAGCTCTTCATCTTATTCTTTGTGATTCCACAATAACTTCTTCTACTACCATATATTTAAGTTATTATAAGGTGATTGATATTTATAGGTTGTTCTTCGGAAATATAAGACCAAATTATCAATTGGTTCATGTTCACCTTGATTTATCAAAAGAAGAAACAAAAACTTCATAGGTACTTCTGTGTGAGACAGATTTATCTATCAGAATAGACTTATTTGTGGGAGACATATTTGTTTATAAGTCTTCGACTTTGGGTCGTAGCAACTCTTAGTTGTGGGTGAGATCAACTAATGGAATCAAGTGCGCAGAATCCGGCGTGGTTCAAGAGGCGTAAGGAATGCGACTGTACCTTAATCGGTGTGAGACTTGGGGCTCAATTACATTCCAGTATGAAGTTAACTTGTAGTAGGCTAGTGTCTGTAGCGGCTTAATACAGTATGGTGTTCAAATCTGGACTAGGTCCGGGGGTTTTCTGCATTTGCGGTTTCCTCACAAACAAAACTTCTAGTGTCTGTGTTATTTCTTTTCCACATTATATTTGTTTATATAATTGAAATATTACAGGTTGTGGGTAGTTCGATCAATTGGTAAATCCGATCTTTGGTTGTAGATAATAATTGATTGGCATTCGGACATTGGTCTTTGGTACTGTCCAAGTTATTTCTCATATCAATCTGGCTCACAGATTTCTATCTGTTCGATTGCATATTGTATTGAGAAATTGAGATATAACTCTTTGGTATATTTCTTGATTGAGCTCGCTTTATATGTTGGTGCTCCCAGAATTATATTGGAGTTAGTCCATACAGATTGCCGAATGAATTATTGGGTGTGGTTGTTATACCCCCGCTTTTTCATATATTATGTTATTCAAAGAGAACCAGAGTATCATCCATTCCTTCAGACTGGGCTCAATCGCTCGTACGCCTTTGCCTCAGGGGGCGCATGGGACCTTAGGATTTGATCATGTTTTCGGCTTCTAGGATATTTGAAATAACGTGGATAAACGCGGGGGTGTAACAACCACACCCAATATTTCGTTTGGAAACCTGTATGGACTAAACTTCAATATAATTCTGAGAGCACCAACTTAAAGTGAGACTCAATCAAGAAAGATATCAAAGAGATTTATCTCTTTCTCAATACAATCAGTAAATCAACTAGATAGAAATCCGTGAGACTGATTGTTATGAGAATAACTCGGATGGTACCAAAGACCAATTTCTGAGTGTCAATCAAGTCTTATCCAACAAACAAGGTCGGATTTATAAACTATGATTGAACTACGCACAACTTGTGATATTTCAATTATATAAACAAATATAATGCGGAAAAGAAATAACACAGACACCGGAAATTTTGTTAACGAAGAAACCACAAATGCAGAAAAATCTCGGGACCTAGTGTAGACTTAAACACCACACTGTATTAAGCCGCTACAAACACTAGCCTATTACAAGTTAACTTCGAACTAGAATGTAATTGAGCACTAACCAAGTATCACACCGATTAAGGTACAGTCGCATTTCTTACGCCTCTTGAATCCCATCAGGACTTTGGGCAATTGATTCCCTTATCCGATCTCACCCACAACTAAGAGTTGCTACGACCCAAAGTCGAAGACTTATAAACAAATTTGTCTCCCACAGATAATTTTATTCTGGTTGTTGTTTCCATCTTAATATAAAGATCAATGTGTACAGGAAACTGAACTAATAATCCGGTCTTATACTCCCAAAGAGCATCCTAGAAATATTAATCACCTCACAATAACCTAACTGATTAACAGAAGAAGTTATTGCGGAATCACAAGAGTCTGAGATGAAAAATTGTTGTGATTATTTTTTATATCTTACCTATCAGAGATAAATCTCGAGAAAATATTAGAGAAGATTAAACTCAACATGATATAAAAAGTAAGATCAGAATACGCAACAGAGAAAATAGTTGGATCTTGCTTCACGAATCCCAAATGAAGTCTTAAAGTCGTTAACCTAATAATGGTTTTGGAAAACCCTAGGTTAATGGAGAATCGACTATATTAATCGACTATGGTTTCCCAGATGCTAGAGTTCTCCCTTATATAGTCTTTCAAATCAGGGTTGCTTACAATCAAGGCTAAGAGAGCTTAGTAACAAAGCAATTGATATTCACTGTTAGATGAACTCCTGATTTAAGATTCAAGCTAAGTCTTCTTAGAAATTAAGAAATCAATCTCCATCATTAGATGGTATTAGCTTGATACACACAAATGATCTGTACCTAAACGTGTATAACCGTTGGCTCAATAATAGTTAACCAAAGTTATCCACATGAACACTTATAGTTTAGCCATATTCATCTAACACTTCTAGATCAAATATGATGATCAAATGAATCTAAATGTGTTTCAAGAGAGTTGTTCAAATGTTAACCATCTCATAGAAATATCCATGAGCAGTTTGAAACATATTCGCTTGCAAAAAAAGTTTGCATACCTGATTTCATTAAAGTTCTAGGGACTTTAGTTCGCAATCTGAGTTCGCAAACGAACCCGAGTTCACGAGTATGAATTGTCATACTTATCGATTTTAGAACCTAACCATTGTGTTCGCAAACAGAATACGCGAACCACAGTTCCGAACTTACCTAGTCTTAGTCGTTTGCAAACACTGTTCGCAAACCACAGTTCCGTACCTTTAACAGTTAAACCCGTTCGCAAACAAGAGTTCCAAACCTGAACTAGTATTCACAGTTCGCATATTGTGTTGTATCCAGACATTGGTAGTAGTTCTGAAACTCTCATTTAATCATTGAAACATCCTTAGAAGATAACAATGGTAATCTAACATGTACCACTAGCTTCAAGTAATTTTCAAATGATTAATCGATCAATACGAAACTTCCCAAGTTAACATCAAATGATTGTCTCACACAAATCATGTAAGATGTTCAAGGTAACTTTCACATGATCATCTTGACTTAATATTGAGTTTCCAACAAATAAATTGTCTACAACTAAACTCGTCAAGTAGATGATGAAGTTTAGCTAAAGCTAAAAAGCTTCCAACACGTATTTCTATATTAATGTCCCATGTTTTGATGGACTTCATAAATACCCTTATCATACAATAAATATGTCCCTCTCAATCTAAAGCCCATCAGGGATCCATTAACGACTTTTATTCTTTCCATATTAACCTTTTCCTTTTTAACCTTCTGGTCATATGCTTCTTATTTCCATTCCTACCTATTTTCATTTGACCGCCACCATCTCCATCCATCTCAGTCGAAACTAATTGCCGCAACCACAACTAGAAACACCACCTCTGCCTCTACTTTTAGCAGATTTACCATGTGTTTTATGTTCGTTTTTTAACCAATTTCAGTTTGATATTGATTGTTCTTAATCTTCAAAACCAAATTCAGAGATCGATTTGATTTTTTTTGTTTTTAATTTGGTAAATCTCAACAATCAAAATCCAAATTTTCTTCTTCTAATCCAAAACATTGAATGAATATAGAGATTCACGAAAAATTTCTTTGTTGTTCTTCTGATTTTTAGATTGATTTTGGGGATTTTTCTTAGGGTTTGATTTTGTTTTAGATCGAGGTAAGAAGAAGAAAGGATGCCATCTCATGCAGATCCAGATCATCAGATCGAACATTTAATGGAATGTAAACCATTACCTGAAGCAAAAAGGATACCATTACTGTTTGTGGTGATATTCATGGTCGATTCATGATTTAATTGAGTTGTTTCAGATCAGAGATTACGTAGGTCAGTCGGTTTTTCCTTCTTAATTTTTGGTTTCGTCGTCTTTAAGTTTGTTGTTGGGATTGACAGAGATATGTAAAACAGATTCCATAGTAGTATTATTTTCGATGAAAGAAACTGAAATGGTAAAAAGCCGAGCATGAGCAGAAATTCATCTGAATTTTTTGATTGAATTTGGATTTTCTATTGTGTAATGATCTGCTATGATAATTTATGATGTTTCGTGGTTTATATATCAGTCAATTCCACCCTATTGTTTATCTGGTTTAGGATTATTACAATTTTTAGTGGTTTATATTTCATTGTGTAGTGGTGTTAATGCATTAGAAGCTTCATAAAGAAGTAGAGAGTGATATGCTTATTTAGAAAGATTTAGCTTCATATTTTCTATGGTGCTATGCAAATGAAAGCGATATACATAAGAAATTTTGAAAGTCTTGCTTTAAAGGTTTAGGTACTAGTACTTTAAATTGCATGTTAGCAATCAAATTCCTGGTAATTGTTACCATTTTTTATCGTTTGTTCTGTTGTGTCTGTGCGATGCATGTATTTACGTACCTGTAGGATACTTTCTGAGCATATCATTGAGTTTAGAATGTGTACACATTTATTTACTAATTGCTCTTTTGTACCCTTCCCCTTACACATGGGAGTCAACCGATCTGAAGTTGCGCGAATTTTTACAATTATAAATGATTGCAAAGAGACTGTTCGTCCTGCAATTACCCAGACAGAAATGTTTGTTGGAGGCGATTTCCTATTAAAACCAGGCCAATTTGTTGTTTTTACAGCCCCAGTAGGATGGTCAGGTCGAATATGGGGTCGAATTGGTTGCCACTTTGACAAAGATGGAAATGTCACTTGCCAAAATGGTGTAATTGTTACTGATAGTGGTACAAGAGTTGGTGATGGAGGAGTTACAATGATGGAGCAGTTGTGGTGGTTGTTTGTCTAGTTTGCAGCTGAAAGAAAGGTAAACCTTGTCTCTGACACTAATTTATAATGAATCAGTTACCTTTCCTGCCATAATTTTGAAAGTTAAAAGAACAAAGGAAATAAGAAGGCATTATATGGTTAAGTAAATGATATACTCTTGATTTCAGTGAAGACACGCATGGCTGCGAATAACATCATATAGTGGCAATTTCTAGAATTAGTATTATTATAAACAAAAAAGAACTTAGTAACGTGGCTGGTGAATTCTAGGATCCCTCTGCTTGTTTGACACCAAATTTAGTGCGAGTTCTGAAACTGTTTTCTTAGTTTAGTTTTGTCTATGTCATAGTGTATCACTTGCTACCAAATGAGCTGAGATGGATTGACCCATGTCATACTAAATTTTATTGAAGTTTTACGCTTCTTAATATCTTTTACCCAAAATTATTTTTAACATATTTAAGAATTGTTGTCGAGTGAAATTTTCTATAGTAGCATTTTTTATGTCTCATTTATCTCGTAGAAACCCACATGCGACGCATATAATATAACATTATGATGACAACACTGCATCAATATATTGGTATTACTTTGATAGCATTATTTCTTGATTTAAAACTGTGTTAGTGGTTTCTGAACTTGTTATATTTCAGTTGCACTCTCTGCTGCAAAAGTAGCTTATAGAGTACTTTCTTTCTGTTGATTTCATTAGTTAGCATGCTTCAATTGTAATTTTAAACTTCTATTGTTAAAATTGTGTTCCTTTTGAAGTTTGATATATCTGTGACATACTATATATTCTTCTTAATAATTAGTATAGTCCTTTTTTTCCATCACATTTTTTTAGTTTAACTTATTTGTTCGTCATAATCCTACTCATGGTGCTTTGCTCAGTAATTTCATTTCCTTGAATACTGTGAAATTGAACTGGTCCTGTGGTGCAATGGTAGCACAACTGACTCCACGTCAGAAGATACGTGCTCGATTCACGTCAGGCTCACTAAGTTTAGTACATCAATTTTTGGGATCAACTTTGGTTGTTGACACAAGATTTTGGGATCAAATTTGGTTGTTGATACCATATCCTGGGATCAACTTTGGTTATTGATACCATAAATAATCTGGACATTATCTAAATTTTTAATTTTGGGGATGTTGATGATGGTTTTTAGCCTAGGGTCAAAATTGTAAAACCTTGTATCTTAATACGCCGTCGTCCTGCAAAGGAATAAAGTCCATTTGAAAGTAACGAGTGCTCAAACCTCTTTATTTACACATGTATTGAACAACTCAGTATGTATGAAATTCATTCAGAATGGTGCGCACAGTAGTAATCCCAAGTATTCTGTGAATTCTATTTTATGCCAGCATTATTAACTAATGCGTGAATCGCCTGATATTTTTTCCGTGCTATGTTCCCAGTAAAATTAGGCAATCACCGCAGTGACTACCGGCGGGCCCACTAGTGCCCTGGACGATCGAGTCTCATTCCCTCAACCGCGAAGTGCTTTGAACGCCGATCCCAAACATGGGTGATCGGGCTGTGCAAGAATGGCTCGAACGAGCTAAGACCGTAAAAAACGGTCTCAAGAGTCATCATATCCGTCCAACTTCGCCAAAACCTAGTTGGACGGCTTAGATCGCGTTCCAAATGATCAAGGAAATGCCAATACGTTCGCCACCGGCCCAATATTATCCTTACCAATCGACTTGCTCATGGGAGTTGATAGCGCACCAAGTCGTTCGATTGAACTAGGGTAGACATGACTGCTTTGAATCCATAATCGATGTTTGCGGCAACACATTACTGCCGCAAATCGATCACAACTGTCCAACTTTTCCAGCCTTGTTGGACGACCGAGATCTTCCCTAAAATGATCAAAGATGCGCCTGCATGGTCATTGGCGGCCCCACTTTCCCCATGGACGACCGACTTGCCTATGACAAGCCTATAGGGTGCTCGACCGCTTGCACAAACTTGAGCAGACGTGTTGTGTTCAAAAACCCTAATTTAGGTCACGGCAGTACATAACTGTCGCAGATCGATCACAACCATCCATCTTCGCCAACCTAAACGAGCGGCATGGATCTAGATTTAAGTGATCCCGAAGGTGTTAACGTGATCACTGTAGACCCACCTTTAAACGTGATTGACCGGCCTACGCAAACTAGGGCTGCCTCGAAACGCGCCCCCAAAGTGAGGTGGGTCACACGGCTTTCTCAATCCTAAATTTGCGTCAATGGCAGTATGCAACTGCCGTATATCATCTCGTCCATCCAATTTTGATAACCTAGTTGGATGGTGTGGATTTGTTTTTCAAAAACAAGCAAAGCAACATTGTAAAGACCGGCCATCCCTCTTCCACATGAGGCGATCATCCAAAAAATGACTCGACCGTAGGGTCCTAAAACGATCACCCAAAGGTGGTCGATCATGCTGTCTTCTTTAAGACGCCTATCCGCGACTTATTCAATCAGGATCTAAAACAACAATGTTTCATACACATTGTGGATGGGGAAAAACGAGCCGTCGGTTTTTTGGGAAAGTGGAGAGTCGAGTGTGCTGTCGAGACTCCTCAGCCGGGCAAAATGTTAATCCTCACACAGATGCACCGCCGCAAAGAGGGTGCTTAGATTCGGGAAATCAATATGTTTGACTCCGGCCTAAACCAATACAATGGTCGTTCCAGAGTCAATTCGGTCACAAAGAGGGAGATGGGTTGATCTGTAGGAGGGAAGCTGAGAGTTGTGTGGGATCAGTGATGATCAAGAATTATGGGTGTGTTAAAGGTTTCTGCAATATTGCTGAACTGCTGAAGTTGAGTTATGTGAATAAGTTTATATCGAGTTGTTGACGGATAATGATGATAATCGATGATTGATGATATCCTGATGTCCTCGATTTAGACTTATTTATATTGCAAGAATGATGTACCACTGAACCCTGTAAGTGTGACAGTTTCTTGAGTGAAAGAGTGGGAAAGTGGGAGATCGTGGTAAAGTCAGTTCCATGTCGTGTGGAGACTTGACTGATCGTGCACCCACTACTTTGCTAACTCCTTCAACCGTTTACACGACTTACACACATTTCTCGTTGTGGATGAATCCACGTGCTGTAGACCGCCAGACCAAAACCCTAAGTGATATCCCCCCATTTGTGACGTGATTGATATTTCACGAATCGTGGAGTCTGCAAGGCAGACGTGTATTAGTTGGTCAGTTATTGACTGATTTAGACTGTGAGTCTAGTTTTGTTGAATCGAGCATAAGTGGTGAATGCTCAGTGATTCATGGATTGAACATGTAGTTCTCTGAGATGTCAATGAATTACCGACTAGAGCGACTGAGAAAGTATTGCTCAACTCGACGAATTTCAGAATATTGAGAGTTTTTCGAGCAACTGAGAAAGTATTGCTCAATTCGACGAATTGCCGAATATCGAGAGTTTGTCGAGCAACTGGAGCAAGTATTGCTCAATTCGACGAATTCGATAATTTTGGTGTACGATTGAGCAAGTGTTGCTCAATTCAACACTGAATATTGGTAACTTGACGTGCAATTGAGCAAGTGTTGCTCAATTCGAAAAACTACTGATGAATTACCGAATATTGATGGTTGGATCAATATTCGAGCAACTGAGCAAGTATTTCCCAATTCAAAGAATTATTTACTGGTGCCGTGACCCAATAAAATATTAATCAAAAATATTGATGAATTACCGAATATTATTAATTTGTATGTTGTTGCTGAATCAACATAATTTTGTATTTGAACTTGCTCAGAATGGTGATTCCTGGAGCGTTTGTTCGAAACCCTAATTTTTGATCAATCTTTCAACAATTGGTGAATTGCTGAAAATTGGTCATGAGTGAAGAGGGACTGACCACATGGGATGATGAGCGTCCATGTGATGCCCAGTGCTCAAGTGAGCACGCACCAGGGTTCTCAGTTTGAGAGTGGGTGAAAGAACGATGATTAAATGCAGGTTTCATCATTTATTGAAATATTGCTGGATTCAGCATTAGGTGATAAAACCTAGGTATGAGAGATGAGGACCTACCAATAGAGAATGGGACCGGCTCTTGGTGGTCACGAGACCTGTTGTTGGTCATTTGGAGAATCCCCCGGTTGGTTGGAGAGAGTTCGGGCCCAGTATGAGCAATTGAGCAAATTAGGTCAGAATTATGAAAACATGTGAGACCTGCCTTGTGCAAGCCCTAGGAATGACGCTGGTTGGTCATGAAGGCGTGCACGTGTTTCCGTGGTATCCGTGTTTCCATACTGAGGGTTTCAGTATTTTCTGATGCGCGTTCGAGCAATATCGTGAATTTTCAGAAGAGTTTCATCTTGACTGAGAATTCTCGATTTTTGTTGGAATGAGCATGTATGCTCAATTCACCAATATTTTGAAAATATTAAAATAAAAGTGTTTTAATATTTAAAATTATCCAGAGAGGCTATCCAGTCGTGTGACTATGCTGGCTTTTGGTTTTTCGTGATTTGAGCAATATTTGAGAAAATATGGAGAAATCATGAATTTTTCTCAAACCCAGGAGTTTCATGAATTGAGGAAAATAATAATTATGCAAGATTAGGGATTGCAAGGTGTGGGATCGACCATGGCTAGGGCATGGCCGTCCGTCTAGGTTGCCCGGTCCTGCACACCTTTTCCTATTTTATTATTTTTCATGAATCCTTGAAGTTATGGAGAATCCACGAGTTTTTGTTGAAACGGAGGAGTTTCGTGAGATTAGGGAATAATAATTATAAAGAGCTAAGGATTGTGAGGTGTGGGACCGGCCACGGCTTAGGCATGGCCGACTGGTTAGGTTGCCCGGTCCCGCACACCTCTTCTTATTTTATAATATTATTTCGTGAATCCACGAAGTTATGGAGAATTCACGGGTTTTGCAAAAACAAGGAAAGTTGGTAAAACCAAGTAGTTTTCGTGAGTTCACGAAATAACAAAAAATAAGGAAAATAATGGGAGAGGCACGGACCGACCATGGCTAGGGCATGGCCAGCTGGTGGGCCTGGCCTTGGACGCCTCTTATTATTTTATTAATATTTATCGTTTTCTCCTGTTTTGCGAAGGATTCCTCATTATTTCATATTTTTGGACACTCGTTTGTGCATCCGGGTGCTCAGTCATGCATCATTTTCGAGTACACTCGCACCATTTTTGTAAGACTTACTCGGTGATGGTCCAGATACCCAGTTGTTGTGTATTTATTACTAATCTATGAATTCAGTGGAGAATAATTCATGAAACTGAGTAATAAAAATGAATAGATGTTCATTATTAATTCGCAGGATCAGCTGTATATTCGACTACGAATTCAGAATAATAAAACAAGCATTACCATCCTATGGGATCGTGGATTCGACCATAGAATCAAAGTAATTAAGATTATCTATTAACATTTCATGAGATCAGTGGATTCGATCATGAAATCAGAGTAATGAGATAGCACAGTTGTTTTATTGCCATTCTATGAGAACAAGCCGTGGATTCGATCATAGAATCGAAGCAATTGTTATTGCCATTCCATGGGATCAGGCCGTGGATTCGACCATGGAATAAGAGCAATTGTTATTGCCATTCCATGAGATCAGGCCGTGGATTCGACCATGGAATAAGAGCAATAATAGATTATTCTGGGAATTCAGTGGTGAATGTCGCAGCATAATTAATCTATTACAGAAAAGATATTAGCCATTTAAAGCGTCACATCTTTTCTGAATGATGCATAGTCAGGAAGTCACGATGCTGTTTACGACCTGAAGGCGTTAGTGCTCTCAATCTACTGAGAACCGCCTGAATCTATGCACAGTTTCTCCATATAATCAGGGAACGGTGAGTGTCACCGACGTCCTGAAGGCGTCCGCCGCCCAACTATTCTTCTATGTGGAAGTGGGTGTCTCTCCTGCAGTCAGGGAACAGTGAGTATCACCGACGTCCTGAAGGCGTTAAGCTCTCAATCTACGGAGAACCGCCCAAATACGTTATTCTGCATAGAGGTCACGACGAAATGCCAGGGATCGAACGCTAAGCTGGTGGAGGCTTTTTGAAAACATATTCATCATGGCTTCGTAAAATATGAATCGTTGCATGCCTGAAAGCCGTGTCAAAAACATGCCTCATGATTTTACGGTTTTTCCCTTTATTTAAAATCCACCATCTACATTAAGTTCGCTGCTTAGTGAGGAACAGTCATGTTCCGCAGTAAGCATTAAATGGTGATTTTCAGTCGACGGGATCAGCGGTCGAACTCATTCTACAAAGGTAGTTTCAGAATCCTCGATTTACCCCAATGATGTCATGTACGAGCAAATGCACATATGAGGACCCTGATAGTAAGATGGAGTGTCATCTCGTGAGCATGGAGAGATTAGGCACTGCTGATTTGGGCGTTCAGAAGCTTAGTTATGGTCGGTCTAGGATTTACGGGTCCGAGCCCCAAAAAGGAAACCCATGTTTTATTAGGTTTTAGAAACAAATTCGATATAAAAGGGAACAACCCTAATAATAATTCTTATTATTTGACCGACCAGCTCTCACGATTTTCATCACCTTTACGAGTTCAACAACAACAGGGAGGAGGAAGAAAAATTTCCGGCAGCACCGTCGCCGCCTGATCACCGTCCGACAGAATTCCGGCCGGCGCCGGCATGTGAGTCTGAACGATTTTTTTTTTTTGCTATTAGTTTTATGATTCATGAGTTGTTCACAAAATGAGAAATCCTTTAGTTGCATGCATGCGTAGAATTTATAAAGGATTTTTAGAAAACATATGTATATCCCGTTTGTTCGTTAGTTGAAGGAACGAGCAAAAATCCCTAATATGAAGAGATACATAAAATTTGGATAGACATGGTCTAGTTGCATTAGCAAAAGTTTTGTTTATTAGGTTTCATGAAAATCCAAGTTTGTTTTTGAAAGCATGAACTTTGCAAATACTTTTAGGAACGTAGGTTTGTTCGTAAAAAGTAATAAATAACGATCCTTAGGTTTAAAGGAATTTCGAAAATACCTGGAGTTCATGATGAAAATTTGTTTGAGAACTTTTGAAATTTTATTCGGACTTGACAAAATAGGAAAGACCCTCGTTTCATAGGTGAATGCTCGATTGAGCAAAGTTAACTCACGTAAAAGGTTTTTTTTTTATACGCGTACATGAGTTTTTTTTTTTTTTTGATAAAATAAAATCAAACAGTGATTTTGAGTAACTGTTGAAGATGAACAATTGTGTTTCATGATTTTATGATATATGTTTTTTGGTATAAAATCATGAGATGTTCACATGAAAAGTTTATGTGAATTGTTCATGGTTTCGTGTAAAGTCAGTGTTGACTCCCAAATGATAAGTTTTTTGCTCGGCTTTGCAGGTTTGAAAGAACAAGCAAGTTTTGGGGTTTTACGCTGTTATAACTAAGTTCGTGAAATCGTAAATAGGTAAGAGTTGAGGATTACCATTTTTGTAGACGTCGATATGAGCATCATAATTGTCTTGTTGCTTCAATTCTGTTGATGAAATTTGTGTATGTATGTCACAACAACTTTGCGAAAATGGCTCAGTCCCGTAGCGCTTCTGAAGATGATGCTTCTTCGAGAGAGGGTGTTTCCACAGACGCCTCTTCCAGAGGTGATGGTTTCTCCAGAAATGATGATTCTGAGATTTCCAAGGAGAAAGAGGGAAGTCCCAAGACTAAGAACATTCCAACTGCTGAGGATAAGTTCTTTACGTATCTATATAGACCTGAAAAGCGTCCCTTAGGCTCCTCGTTTCGGTTGTTAATAAATTCCAGGAGCACTACTCAGCATAAATTGGTATCTCCTCAAGCAGTAATCCGGTTTTGTTTGCAAGGAAAACACTTTTCGGCTTGTCATGTGGAGCTCAAGCTTTCACGAAACCCCTGATGCATTTCTCTGGATGGGCAAGACACATGCTGGGTCATAGCCATGTTAGGACCATATTGGATAGTGCCCAGGTAACACGAGCCATTCAAGCTGCTGGAGATTTAATCATCAACCATGATATACCAGGTATGGTAGCCTTGCTCACCCGTTGGTGTGTTCCTACTCACACGTTTATATGCATATGGGGAGAATTCACCATTACGTTAGAAGATGTAGTTGCTTCGTTGCACCTTCCAATTAATGGTAATTTCCCTGAAGAGCTTTTGTCAGAGGAGAAGGAGATATCTAACATATTAGAGTCCAAGATGCACGAATTCAATGAGTCACCCGCATCCTTCTATGCTCAATGGTTATCACATTGGTGGCCGAGAGATATAATTCCTGAAGAACCGGTTGATGGCGCTTTAACAATTGCTGCTTTCTTATGACTGTGGATTTCCAGGGATATCTTTGAAGATTGTGGACAATTGCTGAAGCCGTTTTTGATTCGCTTTGCCATAAATATAGCCAAAGGTGAGAAAATTCCCGTTGGTAGTCTATTCTTGGGTTCATTGTTCGCCAATTTAGACTCTTTAGTTATAGACTCAAGTATTTCTGATGGCTTCATGAAAGTCGAGACATATGCCAATATCATGTTCCTTCAAGCCTTGATGTGGGAGTATCTCTAGAGTTACGCCCCAATTCCCCGTAGCATTTTGCAAGGACCTAAGGTCGACACTCGTCACTCCTTCCTTGAGAAAAATTACGCCAGGATCATGCGCTGGTCTAAAAAGAAACCACAATATAAAATATGCATTAATGACGTTTTGGACATTGAGTCTGAGTTCAACTTTCGCCCCTGGGTGTCGGTTCCTTCTCTCTTCTCACAATTGATCACTTTCAATACTGCTGAAGAGAATATCATGCTGAGTATTCGTGCTGGTCTGAGTGAAGGAGAGAGATATTTTGTCTTGAGTTGTACTCCTGGTTCCTTGATATCAGTAATGAATGGAGAATTCCGAGTAGAAGAATACAATATTGATAGAGCGGCTCGACAGATGGGTGCTGATCAGTGTACTCCGGGTCACCGAATGAACAACCATCAATTGAGTATTTGAAGACTAATATGGACTACACTCATGTGGAGGGAAGTGAGTATTTATTCCCATACTCTGATCGTGCTAATTTCGTGACTCCGGGTTACATAGACTTATGGCATCATCAACTTGAGTGTGTGTATGAGTTTGCAATGGATGTTAAGTCCTCAGTTCGAGAGTTCCCTTCCTATGACATGATCTCTGATCGACCCAGGCTGAGATATCTTTCCAGTGGAGACAAAAGGAAGACGTCTCCAAATGCGACACAGGTGAGTACCTTTTTCATGATTTTAGCCAAAGTATGCCAATCACGCTTCTTAATTGTATTGTGGACTCCATGGTAGGACAGACGTGTTGTGAGATTTCAAGTTGATGTAAACTCTCCAAACCTTCAAGAAAGTCCTCAAGAAGGAGAAGTCAAGAGAAAGACATCTCATAGGATGATCCCGAACGATATACAGTCTCCTGCCGCTTCTTTGGTGAGTTGTTAATATTTTTCTTCATTGTTGCGACTTTCTCGTCCCTGTGATCAGGATCTTAAAAGAATATTGTTAATTCGTTTCAGAATTTTGCTCCATATGTTATTGATGGTCTTCGTTTTGCTCCTGGTCAAATAATTCAAGGATACAACACTGACGAGGAAGTTGACGTAAGTATTCCCTCCTCAAGCAAATCAGTGTAACACGCCTTCGGATGAATTAATGATGATCGTTGTTGATGTATCCAGGAGTAATTCATTGTAGATGAGCAGAATGTTGATGAAGCACACCCCTCCTTGGGGCATGAGAATATGGAGAGCGCTATGAATCCCGAACCGAATGAAGATAGTGGAGTTTCCAATGAGGATTCTGGCATTACTGAGTCTTCAAATGATTTAGAGACCCCTCTAGTAAGTGTCTCCCCTGTAATTTCTTCATAGAAGTATGAGATTGCTAATTTTTGAGTGAATGAATGAAAACCCATGTGAATATACGAGTAATTTTGCTGAAATACGTCACCAGAAAATTTCAGACTTCAGCCTTTTAGTAAAAATGTTGTAGAGTCCTCGTTTGGAGTTGTATTTTCGATATTCTCATATGTATCATCAAGCCCAGGAAATTTCCAAGCTTTTTCAAAGAAGCTTTTTGACTTTTGAGCATGTTTAGGGCCTGAAAAAGGCGAAACAGTAAAGTTCCAGAAGACTTTCAGGATTTTTCCAGATTGCATGTTGTCCAATGTTTTGGCCACATCTCCTCGCTCGTTCATCCAATTGTTATGAAATTTTGACATGTTGTAGAGGAATTCCATACAAAGATAATGGTTTATAACCCAAATCTATATTCCTCACCAATTGCTCCCAGTTTGTCATTGAACACAGGGCAGTGTAAACTTTCTTCAGCTGAGCTTGCTTGAAAACGCGTTTCATAACTTTCACACTACTTGTGCATGTCTTAGATGCATATGTTGGAGTATGTGGCGCGATGTAAACCACGTATGTATATCTAGGATAGTCCCACATGGAATAAGAGGAAGTACATGTGGTTCCTAATAAGCTTGGGCATCTCCTTACATAGCACCGAGGCCTTTTAGATTAAAATCCCACACCTGCTGCAACAGGTGGTTAAGTGGGGAAAATATCGGTGCTATGTGGTCGGGTCCATAAGTAGGGTCTGGCGGTCCGTGAAGATCCTAACAAATGGTATCAGAGCCTATGGTTGGGGCTACTGTCCGAACGGAGAAGTGGTTGTGTATGTCACCCGGTTTAGGGCGCAGGTGGAGTCAAACTCAAGGTGGAGCAGGCAATGCCCAAGGTAGAGCTGGCGCTCAATGTGGAGTTAGTGTCGCACCCATTAACTCAGGTGGAGCAGGGTTCTAGGTGGGCAAGTTTGTGCTCAAGGTGGAGTTAGTGCTAGCCTTCCCATTAACTCAAGGTGGAGTAGGGTTCCAAGGCGTGTAGTAACAATAATCATGTTCGATGGGTAGCATATACGGACGGTGATCATATGGTGGAGTATGATTGGATTGGTGAGGTGTTTTAATCTCGCCAAGGTGGAGATTTTGGAGTATGTGGCGCGATGTAAACCACATATGTATAGCTAGGATAGTCCCACATGGAATAAGAGGAAGTACATGTGGTGCCTAGTAAGCTTGGGCATCTCCTTACATGGCACCGAGGCCTTTTAGATTAAAATCCCACACCTGCTGCAACAGGTGGTTAAGTGGGGACAATATCGGTGCTATGTGGTCGGGTCCATAAGTAGGGTCCGGCGGTCCGTGAAGATCCTAACAACATAATAAGGAACTTAGATGATGTTAGTTCACTTACTTTCTTAAATTTTATGGTTGTATTGTGTTTCCACGCTTGAATCATTCTAATCTCATGTAATCTTCACATTAGGTGCCAAATGTCGAAGTTGGGAATAATGGATCCAATGGTGATGGTTTGGGCGATCCTGGAGCTGTCAGTGATGAGACTTCCATCCCTGCACCTCAGGGTCATGAAGTGCTGGTTGTTGATACTGTAGAGGCGGTGGAAATCCCAGTTGTGCCTGAGGCGGTGGAACCCGGATCGAGAATGGCAGAAGCTACTCCGACTGAAATAGTCCATATGATTGTTGACACTGCTCCAATGACTGAGACCCGGATGATAGTACATGAGTATCCCACTGCATGGGTTTCTTTTGCTCCTCAATTTGTTGAGTTACTCCCATATCACCAGTTTGTTGGCGGATTTAGTGTTCCCATCAGATATGCTGCTATGTACGAGAAACTGTGGGAAATGTATGGACACATCGTTGTTACTCGGGATCCAGGACGCAGTTATTTCTTGACGAGGCAAGTAGAATCCATCTTGCGTGTTATAAATGATATCCGGATCACAGCCAGAAATACTGTTACCCGAGATGTACTCTTTGATTGGGAGTACAACTTGAAGAATGCTGAAGACCTTGGCTTCAATCTGAAGTGGCTTCGTCAAAAGCTTGAGGCTATCAGGAAAGAAGTATAGGGTGTTGCTCCTTTCCCCACTAGTGATGGTGTGTTGAAGAAGATGAACGAAGTTGTCGAACTGTCCAAGAAGCTGGAGGCGGAAAAAAGAAGCCTTGAAAGTCTTGGAGGAGGCAGAGGAGCAGAAATCTTTCTTTGATGGCTTTCTTTAGTTTTCTTCTCATGAACATTGAACTTCCGAGAGATGTGAGATTTTATTTGGGTTTTGACTCTGATAGGTTTTGAGTAATTAAGGATTTTCTTTTGGATTTTGATAGAGATTTTTTTTAAGTAAAAGAACTTTTGATAAATTGCTGAATTTCAAATACTGAATGCAAGTACTGCAAACGTTTTGGAGGAATCGAAAATACAGGTAAAAGAAAATCCTATGATGCAAAACGTCAGATGTTTTGAGCGTTTATCTTAGATATAAAACATTCAATGCTGAATGCTTCATGCATCGAAAATCTTGAGCAATTTCTCATGAATCACTGGTATACTCGTCTTTCCCTTGATGTCAGCCAATTTGTAGTACCCTCCAGCAATTGAATTAGCAATCATAAAAGGTCCTTCCCAGTTAGAACCCTTTGTAAAATGTAGATTGCGTCTGGTCGCCTTAAGCACCAAATCTTCTTCATGAAATTTGTTAGGCTTGGTTGCCCGTGCATTGAATATCTTCTGCTGGTTTGGAATTCCTCGTGGATTCCGCGTTGGTGGAGCTTTCCAATTCTGCGGCACATGTGGACATTCATGCAAGAGAGAGTATATTGGGTATCGCTTATCGAACTGAGTCATGTCTTCAGCGATAAACCTTTCAATGGGGTGTTTAGTTGGAAGAGACTCCAACCATTCAGTGTAGTATTGCTGAGGCGAGACTATCCACTCATAGCGTTTGATGACAGCTTGGTCGTGAGTGATATTAAGTTCCCGGACTAGGGTAACATATTTGAAAGTTGGTAATACATATGCATTATGGGGAATGGTACTTTCCTGAGTGCGAAACCTCCTGAAAAATTCGTGGACGCCCTCTCCAGGTTGTTTTGTGAGTTCCATCAAGGCTTCGACTTTTCCCAAATGCTCGAAAGTTTGATCATCTTCCGAGTCAGAGCTTTCTTCGACGGAGAACTGCGCAACTGAAGATGAAGATACTGCAGTAACTTTTCCATCATGAATCCATGCTCACCCAAGAATCATGTCATACCCAGGATCCTCCTTAATTATGAGGAATTTAGTTTCTGTCCAAGTCGAATTATTTCTTATGTTGAGAATCATGTAACCGTAAGCCTCCCTGGAGATTCCTTCGTGGTCTCTGACTGAAATAGGAGCATGAGTCGCTTCTTGTCGAGTGATGCCAGTAGCTCTGAGGGTTTTCAAAGGGATGATGTTAATAGCAGTGCCAACGTCAACTAATGCTCGTTTAAATTTATTTCCCTTGAGATGCACCATAGTGAGAAGTCCCCAGTCGTACATCTCCTTGTCTGTTACTAGAGGTTCAGGGAGCGTCTGCTGGATTGCTAGCCGCTTTCCAGACACAATATGGTTCAGCGCAACAAACATATCATCTCTATGGGCCTTTGACAGGTACAAAAACTCGCATACGTGCTCAATTAAGTATTGAACCGCTTCCTTGACCGGCTGCTCGGAGGGTGCGAATGTTCTGATTGGGAGAGGATTTATGTGCACTCCTTCAATCCTCAGTTCTCCTGAGTCGGCCTTCTCTTTGAATATGCGTTTCAAATTTCTACAATCACTTGTTGGATGACTGACGTACCTATGGAAATGGAAGTAATGTGCTTTTTCTATTTGTTCCGCAGTTGGTTCCTTCTTGACAGAAGGTAGTTTGATTGCACCATTTTGGACCCAAACTTCTAGTAGTTCAATCACTTCTTCAATGGGAAAAGGGAGTCAGGTACTTCCTGATCATCCTGTTGATTCGGTGGTTGTGCATTTATAGTTTGGTTGTCCTTCCTCAGAGCTTTCGTAGGGTGACACGCTGGAGAAGCATTCTTATGTTGTTGTGCCTCTGCTTTTCTCTTGCTCCCTTCAGCTACATTCATGGAGGCTTCAACATTGTACTGTTTGTTGATCAGACGCCGGGCATTGCTGCTTCGATTGTCTTTCGATTCCTCTACTTTGACAGTTTTCGTTCTTTCTAGCAAGGCGGTAGCAGTATTCGCTGATCGCTTGGTTGCTTCATGAAGTTCTGAAAAGGTCTGAAAGCAAAGATTCTCCAGAAAATCCTTGCAAACTGGGATCATGCCATTGATGCACAAGTCCACCAGTTGTTGTTCAGTAACGTTAGGATCATGACAGTCCAAAGCTTGAATCCTGAACCTCTTCACATAGTCATTCGGATTTTCGGTAGTTTTCTGAGCCATCCTTCCCAAGTCAGAAAGAGTAATTTTCTCAGAAACAAAGAAGTACTTTCTGTAGAAAGCATTAATCATTTCTCCCCAATTAGCTATGGTTCCTGGTGCAATGTTGTTGTACCAAGTATACGCTCGACCCGTTAGGGATTTTGAAAACTCCTTCAAACGGACGACATGGTTGTGTTCATGTTCTCCTAATGCTTTCAGGAACCGAGAAACGTGTTCTCGAGAATTCCACGTTCCATTGTAGAGTGTGAACGTTGGAGAAGTGTAGCCCTTTGGGAGAGGAATCCTTTGTGTGGCTGCAGGGTACGGAGGCTGATGACGGTGCACAGTCGTTGTATGACCCCTTCTTCGATTCTCCACAGGGTACGGAGATGTTTCCTTGTCTTTCCCTTTCTCCTGAGTTTTGTCTGATATCTTGTCAATATGAGTTTTGAGGTAGTTACATAGCTCCTTATGAGTAGCATCCATATCAGTTTGATTTTTGGCGAGAACTTCCTGGACTTTCATGAGATCAGCGATAGTGGGTGGATTTTCTCTGATTTCTTCGGGATATCGGCCAAAAAGAGGATGATTTTCCACGTTGGTTCGAGGAGGAGTAGTGTCACCATCATTGTTGGAAGCAGGAATGGTTTCTAGAATACCACAGTTGTTGCTAGTGCTAGCGATGTTCGCGTTAGGATTTGTAACTGAACCTGACCTAAGATCAACCACTTTGCGAAAATGTGAGATTGCAACCGAGAGATTAATCTCCCATTGTGGTCGCAATCTGTGGATGAGGAAAAACGATCCGCCGGTTTTTTGGGAAAGTGGAGAGTCGAGCGTGCTATCGAGACTCCTCAGCCGGGCAAAATGTTAATCCTCACACAGATGCACCCGCTGCAAAGGGGGTGCTTATATTCGGGAAATAAATCTATATGACTCCGGCCTAAACCAAGACAATGGCCGTTCCAGAGTCAATTCGGTCTCAAAGAAGGAGATGGGTTGATCTGTAGGAGGGAAGCTGAGAGTTGTGTGGGATCAGTGATGATCAAGGATTGTGGGTGTGTTGAAGGTTTCTGCAATATTGCTGAACTGCTGAAGTTGAGTTCTGTGTATAAGTTTATATCGAGTTGTTGACGGATAACGATGATAATCGATGATTGATGATATCTTGATGTCCTCGATTTAGACTTATTTATATTGCAAGAATGAAGTACCACTGATCCCTGTAAGTGTGACGGTTTCTTGAGTGAAAGAGTGGGAAAGTGGGAGATCGTGGTAAAGTCAGTCCCATGTCGTGCGGAGACTTGACTGATCGTGCACCCGCTACTTTGCTAACTCCTTCAACCGTTTACATGACTTACGCACATTTCTCGTTGTGGATGAATCCACGTGCTGTAGATCGCCAGACCAAAACCCTAAGTGATATCCCCCCATTTGTGACGTGATTGATATTTCACGAATCGTGGAGTCTGCAAGGCAGACGTGTATTATTTGGTCAGTTGTTGACTGATTTAGACTGTGAATCTACTTTTGTTGATTCGAGCATAAGTGGTGAATGCTCATCGATTCATGGATTGAACATGTAGTTCTCTGAGATGTCATTGAATTATCGACTAGAGCGACTGACCAAGTATTGCTCAACTCGACGAATTGCCGAATATTGAGAGTTTGTCGAGCAACTGAGCAAGTATTGCTCAATTCGACGAATTGCCGAATATCGAGAGTTTGTCGAGCAACTGAGCAAGTATTGCTCAATTCGACGAATTCGATAATTTTGGTGTGTAACTGAGCAAGTGTTGCTCAATTCAACAAAATACTGAATATTGGTAATTTGATGTGCAATTGAGCAAGTGTTGCTCAATTCGACAAACTACTGATGAATTACCGAATAATGATGGTTGAATCAATATTCGAGCAACTGAGCAAGTATTGCTCAATTCAAAGAATTATTTACTGGTGCCGTGACCCAATAAAATATTAATCAAAAATATTGGTGAATTACCGAATATTATTAATTTGGATGTTGATTGCTGAATCAACATAATTTTGTGTTTGAACTTGCTCAGTATGGTGATTCGTGGAGCGTTTGTTCGAAACCCTAATCTTTGATCAATCCTTCAACAATTGGTGAATTGCTGAAAATTGGTAATGAGGGAAGAGGGACCGACCATATGGGATGATGAGCGTCCATGTGATACCCAGTGTTCGAGTGAGCAGGCACCATGGTTCTTAGTTTGAGAGTTGGTGAAAGAACGATGATTAAATGCAGGTTTCATCATTTATTGAAATATTGCTGGATTCAGCATTAGGTGATAAAACCTAGGTATGAGAGATGAGTACCGACCAAGAGAGCATGGGACCGGATCTTGGTGATCACGGGACCAGTTTTTGGTCATTTGGAGAATCCCCCAGTTGGTTGGAGAGAGTTCGGGCCCAGTATGAGCAATTGAGCAAATTAGGTCAGGAGTATGAAAACGTGTGGGACCGGCCTTGTGCAAGCCCTAGGAATGACCCTGGTTGGTCATGAAGGCGTGCATGTGTTGTCGTGGTGTCCCTATTTCCATACTGAGGGTTTCAGTATTTTCGGATTCGCGTTCGAGCAATGTCGTGAATTTTCAGAAGAGTTTCATCTTGACTGAGAATTCTCGATTTTTGTTGGAATGAGCATGTATGTTAATTTCATCAATATTTTGAAGATATTAAAATACAAGTGTTTTAATATTTAAAATTTCTGTGAGAGGCTAGCTAGTCTTGTAACTATGTTGGCTCTTGGTTTTTCATGATTTGAGCAATATTTGAGAAAATATGGAGAAATCATGAATTTTGCTCAAACCTAGGAGTTTCATTAATTGAGGAAAATAATAATTATGCAAGATTAGGGATTGCAAGGTGTGGGAACGACCATGGATAGGGCATGGCCGGCCGGCTAGATTGTCCGGTCCCGCACACCTTTCCCTATTTTATTATTTTTCATGAATCCTTGAAGTTATGGAGAATCCTTGAAGTTATGGAGAATCCACGAGTTTTTGTTGAAACGGAGGAGTTTCGTGAGATTGAGGAATAATAATTATAAAAATCTAAGGATTGTGAGGTGTGGGACCGGCCACGTCTTCGGCATAGCCGGTCGGTTAGGTTGCCCGGTCCCGCACACCTCTCTTTATTTTATAATATTATTTCGTGAATCCACGGGTTTTGCAAAAACAAGGAAAGTTGCTAAAACCAAGGAGTTTTCGTAAGTTCACGAAATAACAAAAAATAAGGAAAATAATGGGAGAGGCACGGACTGACCATGGATAGGACACGGCCGGCTGGCCGGCTGGTGGGCCCGGACTTGGGCGCCTCTTATTATTTTATTAATATTTATTGTTTTCTCCTATTTTGAGAAGGATTCCTCATTATTTCATATTTTTGGACACTCGTTTGTGCATCCGGGTGCTCAGTCGTGCATCATTGTCGAGTACACTCGCACCATTTTTGTGGGGCTTACTCAGTGATGGTCCAGATTCCCGGTTGTTGAGTATTTATTACTAATCTATGAATTCAGTGGAGAATAATTCATGAAACTGAGTAATAAAAATGAATAGTTGTTCATTATTAATTCGCAGGATCAGCCGTGGATTCGACTACGAATTCAGAATAATAAAACAAGCATTATCATCATATGGGATCGTGGATTCGACCATAGAATCAGAGTAATTAAGATTATCTATTACCATTTCATGAGATCAGTGGATTCGATCATGAAATCGGAGTAATGAGATAGCACAGTTGTTTTATTGCCATTCTATGAGATCAAGCCGTGGATTGGATCATAAAATCGAAGCAATTGTTATTGCCATTCCATGGGATCAGGCCGTGGATTCGACCATGGAATAGGAGCAATAATAGATTATTCTGGGAATTCAGTGGTGAATGTCGCAACAGAATTAATCTATTATAGAAAAGATATTATCCAGTTAAAGCGTCACATCTATTCTGAATGGTTCATGGTCATGGAGTCATGATGCTATTTACGACCTGAAGGCGTTAGTGCTCTGAATCTACGGAGAACCGCCTGAATCTATGCACAGTCTCTCCACATAATCAGGGAACGACGAGTGTCACCGACGTACTGAAGGCGTACGCCGCCCAACTATTCTTCTATGTGGAGGTGGGTCTATCTCCTGCAGTCAGGGAACAATGAGTATCACCGACGTTCTGAAGGCGGTAAGCTCTCAATCTATGGAGAACTGCCCAAATACGTTATTCTGCATAGAGGTCACGACGAAATTCCAGGGATCGAACGCTCAGCTGGTGGAGGCTTTTCGAAAACATATTCATCATGGCTTCATAAAATATGAATCGTTGCATGCCTGAAAGCCGTGTCAAAAACATGCCTCATGATTTTACGGTTTTGCCCTTTGTTGAAAATCCACCATCTACACACATCGATTAGTTTGAGCTGCTTAAATGCGATGTTTCACATGCATCGAATACATACAATATTTTATATTGGCCTCATAAACAACTTAGTTGTTTCACTTAATAGCGCCATGCTATTCTCCGCGGTGGGTCCCACGACTTGACCCACTTATTCGAGACATCAAACATGTCACAAACTGGGGGATGCTTACTGGGGTATTGGTATGGCGGTTTACAACGTGTGGCGTGCAAAGCGCCCATTACGATAACTTGTTAGGATAAGACGGACGGTTAGTAATGATGGAGTAGCGGGTGAAGGTGTGATCATGCAATGATCGCCACCTCTTACACAACTCCATTACTCCACTACTTAATTTCCTCCACTTCCTACGAGATCAGGGTTGCGCTCTAATGACTTGTATAAATAAATTTACAATCTATTTTCAAAGAGAGCAACGAATAACATCACTTACCGCAAACGCTCCTGTTGATCCTACTCCAGTCCTGTTGGTGTGAGAACCTCTACTGGCGATCACTGTGTTGGCTAGTATTGTTACTTGATAGACGTATTTTTGTGTCTAATTTGTCCTCAGTGTCCGTATTGTTGGAACTCTATTTTTGTACTAATATTGTGTTTTTATGTATTTTTAGGAAATAAACATTTTTGGAAAATTCGGCTCGAAAAGTTGATTTTGGCACCCGGAGGACAAGTGTTATTTGGACTCTTGCTTTTGGATAAGGGGTAACCTAATTACTAAGGGGCACCCCCAAGTCACCCCAAGGCATCTTCTATTCGCACCCCAGTTCAGGATAGGGGGCATATCATCTTCAACATTCAAATTCGTTTTTTGGCGGGAAATTAAATTCTCAACTGGCAGAAGTTTGATCACAAAAATTAAGGGGTTACGGGTCGATTCAATGACTGAAATTTGATAGAGAGATGTGATATAGGTTAAGGAACACATTTTGGGCAGTGGGTTCGATCAGAATTGGCTGGAAAACGCGTGATGATTCACACACCCAAAACAGAGCACGTGTACTGTAACACGAGCAAAATTGAAGTTCTTGTGTGCATGGAGGAGTTCTATTAGCGTTGGAAGAGTGCTGAGACGTGGAGAAGGCTAACTAGAGCGTGCAGGATCAAATCTAACGCGTGCATGGGCTTAAAAATGGAAATTATCGTTATTTTTGGCAGCAAGGAATAATCGAATTAAAGAGAGTATATACGCAATCAATGGTCGGATTTTTGGCCTCAATTCACTATAAATATACGTACAATTGAAGCTAGCAAGTTTGGAGAGTCTTGGGGAAAGTTTAGGAGTCGGGAGAATCAAAAGAAAATCACGCAGAGAAGAGAAGCTTGCTGCTGGTGCAAGGAAGAACACGAAGAACATAATACCCTCAGGGACAGTCGTTTATCAACAGTGACATCGACTGTCATCTGTGGGTCGTAGTTTCCCAACGACAACAACACTTCAGCTTTGTCGTTGACACTGGACGCCTTCTGTGGGTCGCAGAATCCTGTTTTATATCATTTTCTTGTCTTTCTCTTCATTGTAAAACACTTTTGAGCATCAATGAGATATTTTGAGAGGTTTTCCAACATGATGAGTGGCTAAAATACCTGGTGACTGAGGCGACGGAGGAGCTATTCACTCATGTTTGATTGGTAAATTCTTTTTATAATTTCTTAATTATTTATTTTATTTAATTCACTTGGATCAATAAAAAAAAGAGATAAAAATGGTTTTCTTAATTAGTTGTGAATCAGTTTGATGTTTTATGCTTATAATTAATTCTTTGATAAATCATGCTTAAGGATTACAATTTAATATTTGGATACCTTATAGATTAATAAGTGATTTAATGGAAAAAGAGCTAGATAATAATTATGAAATATTTTTGTAACCAATCAACTTGAAGTAATAGTGAATCCGGAGCCTTAGTCCACTTTAAATCTTGACATCACTCTTTGAAAATTAATTTGCTTTATTTTTATTAAATTCAAAAAAAAAAAGAGTTACCTTCACAAGTTCGAAAAGAACCCCTTTTACCACAATCTACAACAACTTTTGAAAATACATCAAATTTTTGGCGCCGCCGACGCGGACCTGTGCTTAGGTAGAATTTTTTTTTTTTTTAGGTTTATTATTTATTTTTTTTTAGAATTGTTTGTTCCTTTTTACGTTTCTTTTTGTCTTTATTTTGCAGGTTCAAAGTGAAAACTAAGGACTTGGAGAGGAAAAAGCTTAAAGCAAAAAGCGAAAAGAGAAGAAAAGAGGAAAATTTTAGGATTTAATTTTTAATTCTTTTAGAGTGTGTGAGGAAAACTGTAATTTTATTTTATTTTTTCTTTTTGAACTTTAAATTGGACTGGACATTTGGACTTTAATTTTTAAACCCTACGGAAGGGTACCCTTAAATACAAACTGTGTGCAGGGAAGGACGGTGATTACAATATCACCTCGGCCCCTCGGGTTCGCACACGACATATGAGTCGTAGCCCGAGTCGACGACAACGGTTCATCCCCCGTCTGGTACGGGAGGTAAGTCCAATCGAAACACTCGCGAATCTCCTGTAAGCGAGTTACTGTAATCCTTAAGGTGATCATTGATTGAGGAAGAATTTGGACTGTCTTTATTTTCCTAGAAAAGGGCAAGTCCTGGCCTAAACAAGATAAGGGTTCGGATTTCATCACCGCTCCCTTCTTGCCCGCTTTAGGAGAACAAAACCTAACGCAAACCCAAGCTTTAAAATATGATTAGAAAGAGACCTATAGGGTATCGAGCTTGTTAGGAAAATTTTTCGAAGGATATTGGTTATTCTTTTAGCATACTTCGAAGTTCATGACGGTTTCTGTGAGTTGAACGCGTGACTGCGCCGCCTTGTACTGCGGTGAGGCCTTGGGTATCAAAGCTCCACTGAGCTTCCCTCGCCTCAATTCAACTTACTTTGACTCGGATTGATTCCAGAGGGGTTTGCTTAAATTGTAACGAATACCCTTTCGAAAGATAGAAGCTGGTCTAGAAACAATCTAAGTGAGCCATCATGCTTGTTGTTTGCTAGAAATCTCTAGGTTTGCTGTAGTAAAGTCGAGTCAGCCTGCTGTGTGATTGCTAGAACCTTCATATTAGTATTTTTATTTCTTTTTGATTTTTTTTAGTGTATGCCCGATTTTGTTAATAGGGCTTGGAAAAGAGATACTCTAGGTCGATTGATTAGCGAAAAACCTAGTAGTTCTTCTGATTTAAGTAGGGAGCTCGAAGATTGTTCTTTTGAGAGCCCTGTTTTTGGAAACTTCAGTTTTGAGAATTCATCTCTAAGTGAAAAAAGTACCCCTAGTACTCCAGTTGTGCCAACGATGGCAACTTCTAAAGATTACATGTTCCCAACTAGGACCAACCGAGCTTCGTGCATTAAATTGCCAGCCACTACGGCTAATTTCGAGATAAAACCTAGTATTCTCCAGATGATCCCTATATTCTTATGAAAAGATGATGAGAACCCTTATTTCCATATTAGGGACTTTGAGGAAATTTGCGGGACAATTAGAATAAAAGACCTTACTGATGAAGTCTTGAAACTTAAGATGTTTCCCTTTTCCTTGAGAGATAAAGCCAAGACCTGGCTGAACAACCTACCATCTGAATCCACAGAAACAGGGCAGGAACTTATCGCTTCCTTCTATATGAAGTTCTACCCTAAGCATAAAACTGCAGCTGTTAGGCAGAACATTAGTACTAGTGTGCAACAAGAGGGAGAGTCTCTTTATAGGTTTTTAGAGAGATTCAATGATCTCCTATCTCAGTGTCCTCATCATGGATTTGATAAGATGAAACTAGTACAAATTATTTATGATGGTTTAGACTATTCGACCAAAGCCATGGTTGAGTCTATGTGCGCTGGTGAGTTCACTAGTAAAAATGCTGATGATGCTTTTACCTTCTTAGAAGTTATCGCTGAAAAATCCCAACAGTGGGAATCTTGTGTTGAACCCCCTAAAAAACTCTTGGTCAATAAAAGTAGCACCAATATAGTAGATACGAGTTTTGCATCTGATGCTAAGTTTGTTGCTTTGTCTAGAAGGTTAGAGGCTTTGGAAATGGGTCAGTCTAAAAATAGGTCCCTTGTTGAACCTAATAGAGCCTCTCAAGTCTATAGTTGTGGAATAGAGCCCGATAATTCATTTTTGGAAGGTCAGGTTAGTGAAGAGCAAGCTCATGCTGTCTATAACAATTCTAGGTTTGAGAACCGTCAGAAGTTTGACCCCTACTCAGAGACCTACAACCCTGGTTGGAGAAACCATCCTAATTTCTCTTGGTCTAAGGGCCAGAATCAAGGCCAGTCTAGTAACTCTCAGCTTCCCCCAGGTTTTGGTTATACTAAGAACTCTTCAGGACAGACCCAGAACCCATCTGAGAATAGAATAACTAGCTTAGAGGAAACCCTTAGTATATTAAGGAAGAGCCAGGAAATGCTATCACAAATCCAGGAAATGTTAGTAAAAAGCCAGGGTAATTTTCAAGAGGAAAGCAAACAAAATTTTAAGAATAGTGCCCAGTCTTTTGCTAAATTAGAACTTCAAGTCGGCCAAATAGCTAAGTATATTAATGAGAGAGAGGAAGGAAGGTTCCCTAGTCATACTGATCCTAACCCTAGAGGAGAGAAATCGTACAGTCATGTTAACTCTGTTACGACCCTTAGGAGTGGAAGGAAAGTTGATAATAAGGTCGACATACCTGAAAGTGAACATGTTGTAATTCACCCATCTAAACCAGAGAATGAAGAGACTGGTAGAGTCTCTAAAGAGACCAATGAGGGTCATGTTGAGTCTAATTTTGTTCCCAGAGCCCCATTCCCACAACTGCTAGTTCCGACTAAGAGGGAGTCCAACTTTAATGATATATTGGAGGTTTTTAAGCAGGTTAATATCAACCTTCCATTATTAGATGCAATTAGGCAGATTCCCTCTTATGCCAAGTTCCTTAAGGACTTGTGTACGCGAAAGCGTAAGCTCAGTGTCCATAAGAAAGCCTTCATATCTAATCATGTGAGTTCTATTATTCAGAATACCACTACTCCTAAGTATAAAGACCCAGGGTCCCCTACCATTGCTTGTACAATAGGTAAGTACCGTGTTGAGAGAGCGTTGCTTGACTTAGGAGACAGTGTGAACTTACTGCCATACCATGTGTACCTTAAGCTAGGACTTGGTGAGATGAAACCTACACAGATGACACTTCAGTTAGATGATAGGTCCGTTAAAATTCCCCGTGTTGTGGTCGAGGATGTTCTCATAGAGGTCGACAAGTTTATATATCCGGTGGATTTTGTTATCCTAGATACCCAACCTATCCCTGACCCAGAGAACCAAATACCAGTGATTTTAGGTCGTCCGTTTTTAGCTACATCCAATGCGATCATTAATTGTCGAAATGGTATTATGAATTTTTCTTTTGGTAATATGACTATTGAGCTGAACATTTTTAATATTAGTAAGCTACCCTCTGAGCTAGATGACACGTACATTGAAGAGGTCAACATGATAGGAACCTTAGTTCCGAAGTCTGTACCAAACACCGAATCGTAAGATCCATTAGAGATTTTTCTAGCCCGTTTTAGCATGGATTTCGACGATGATAACAACATTGAACAAGTAAATGCTCTGTTGGATTCTATTCCTATGTTAGATACCGACAGATGGAAATATAGGTTTGAACCATTACTAGCTACCGAATCTACCTTAAGCCCTTATTTCGAAGAGCCTAAAGATCCTCCTAAGTTGGACCCCAATTATGCATTTGTAGGCCCATCTGAGATTTTGCCTATAACTTTCGATTTGGATAGTGATCATGAGATTTGGCCAGTAACCGTGCTTCAACACAATAAGGAAACTCTAGGGATGACCATAGAGGATATGAAACATATAAGTCCTATAGCTAGTATACCTCAAAAGAATTTAGAGGATGAACCACCTGATTATAACTCAGAGAAAGCAATTGACCTTTTTCAGGAACCGGATAGTCTAGAAATTGGGAATACTGTGACTAGTTTATCTAGAGACACCCAAAACTCTAAGTTTGGGGGTAGAGAGTGTCAATTATCCCTAGTAGAAGTCCCTAACTTGGGACTCAAGCCTAGTGCATCTGAGGTATCGCTTGAGTCTATTCAGACTCCACAACCTGATCCTCCTGATACTGTTCAGGAGGGAATCCATATATTAGAAACCCGTTTTCCGGATGAATCTATTTTTCAAGACACTCTTGTGAAGTCCAACTGGAGGATCTGGATAGATCCGGTTGTCTTGCAAGAAACCTTAGATGAGGATGTGCTCCTTCTGTTCATTTTTCTGAGCCAGTGCAGTTGTCTCATATTGGTGTTAGCTCTATTTGGTATTATGGACCCACAACTTTTTCGACTATTGGTATATGACTTTGGAAGGTGAAGATCCTTTTTGAGATATTTGATGTCTGGATGAAGACTTTAAACTTAGCACTTCTTGGAAGGTAACCCAATCTCATGCAACACGATAATATCCTTCCTTAACTCTTTTGCTTCAATAGTAATCGTTTCTCCTTGTTCATGCTTTTAATTTCATCTTTAGAACATTGAGGACAATGTTAGATTTAAGTTTGGGGGTATGGGAGAAACTTTTTAGTTGCAATAAATAAACTCCATAGCCTAGAAATTTATGCGTATTTAGGATGGCACTAACCAATCTAAGTGGATGGAAACATTTTTGTTTTAGGAGTTGAGGAACCAATCTGACTAGATGGAAACATCTATAGAGTCTATTCATAAAAGCACAGAGCTCAGGTGTTAGAATTAACATGATAGTTTCGCCATATCACGTCGAGTCCTTTTCACTTTCTATTTTTAGTTTTCTTTTATTTCAAGTGATTTGGTGGGGCACACGATTCAAGTTGTTACCTTTTCTAGGGTGAAATAGAGTGACTGAGTTACCTTTCCAAAAAAAAAAAAAAAAATTAGACCAGACCAGTAGACCAATCGGAATAAATACTAACACTTGGATAGCAATATGTGTGTGTTCTCCCTGTTTCCGTCGCCTAAGCAAGCGTGGAATGCAGGACCCGTGGGAACTATCGTGTAATCTGCTGACAAGAAGCATGCGCTTGGATCAAAAAGATCTATTCATGCCGTTAAAAAAAATAAAAATAAAATAAAAAGTCAACTGCTGGTTCCCTTGTATTTGCCAATTTGTTGATCTAGATTTAAGTTATTGACCACTGGTTCCCTTGTATATGACAGTGTGTTAATATTAGTCAGACCGGTATCTCAGTCATTTAGGTTAGGTTCACCTTGGCAGAGGCCTTCAGACAGATATGGGAAACACCGTTCACTTTTCAACCATCTACATTTTTCTTTTTCCATCTTCTTAATCTTTTCATGTGATTAGTCTGACTCCGAGTATGATGTCCATCGTGAAACTATCTTAGTAGAGCTCTGTCACTTATATATGAACTTTAGTATGCTTGAGTGCAAACTCGTGTACATCAATTGGAATTTCGCATCAGGGTACTTCCTCTTGTAGTCAATAAGTATGCCAACCAAGGAGATTCTTTAGTGCCTTCCAAGGTTCGTTGTAGATAGCTAGGGTCTGGAGTATAAAGCTTTTGTGGGAACACCTCTGGTAAACCCTACGGAGACAACACTCCGCCACTAGGGCCACCTAGTGGTTTAACGGCTTGCTGCACGTGCTAACTGTAGTCATTTTATTTTTTAGATTAGATTTGCTCGAGGACTAGCAAATAATAGGTTTGGGGGTATTTGATAGACGCATTTTTGTGTCTAATTTGTCCTCAATGTCCGTATTGTTGGAACTCTATTTTTGTAATAATATTGTGTTTTTATGTATTTTTAGGAAATAAACATTTTTGGAAAATTCGGCTCGAAAAGTTGATTTTGGCACCCGGAGGACAAGTGTTATTCGGACTCTCGCTTTTGGATAAGGGGTAACCTAATTACTAAGGGGCACCCCCAGGTCACCCCAAGGCATCTGCTATTCGCACCCCTACTCTGGATAGGGGGCATATCATCTTCAACATTCAAATTCATTTTTTGGCGGGAAATTAAATTCTCAACTGGCAGAAGTTTGATCACAAAAATGAAGGGGCTACGGGTCGATTCAATGGCTGAAATTTGATAGAGAGATGTGATATAGGTTAAGGAACACATTTTGGGCAGTGGGTTCGATCGGAATTGGCTGGAAAACGCGTGATGATTCACACACCCAAAACAGAGCACGTGTACTGTAACACGAGCAAAATTGAAGTTCTTGTGTGCATGGAGGAGTTCTATTAGCGTTGGAAGAGTGCTGAGACGTGGAAAAGGCTAACTAGAGCGTGCAGGATCAAATCTAACGCGTGCATGGGCTTAAAAATGGAAATTATCGTTATTTTTGGCAGCAAGGAATAATCGAATTAAAGAGAGTATATACGCAATCAATGGTCGGATTTTTGGCCTCAATTCACTATAAATATACGTACAATTGAATCTAGCAAGTTTGGAGAGTCTTGAGGAAAGTTTAGGAGTCGAGAGAACCAAAAGAAAATCACGCAGAGAAGAGAAGCTTGTTGCTGGTGCAAGGAAGAACACGAAGAACATAATACCCTCAGGGACAGTCGTTTATCAACAATGACATCGACTGTCACCTGTGGGTCGTAGTTTCCCAACGACAACATCACTTCAACTTTGTCGTTGACTCTGGACGCCTTCTGTGGGTCGCAGAATCCTGTTTTATATCATTTTCTTATCTTTCTCTTCATTGTAAAACACTTTTGAGCATCAATGAAATATTTTGAGATATTTTCCAACATGATGAGTGGCTAAAATACCTGGTGACTGAGGCGACGGAGGAGCTATTCACTCATGTTTGATTGGTAAATTCTTTTTATAATTTCTTAATTATTTATTTTATTTAATTCACTTGGATCAATAAAAAAAGAGATAAAAATGGTTTTCTTAATTAGTTGTGAATCAGTTTGATGTTTTATGCTTAGAATTAATTCTTTGATAAATCATGCTTAAGGATTACAATTTAATATTTGGACACCTTATAGATTAATAAGTGATTTAAAGGAAAAAGAGCTAGATAATAATTATGAAATATTTTTGTAACCAATCAACTTGAAGTAATAGTGAATCCGGAGCCTTAGTCCACTTTAAATCTTGACATCACTCTTTGAAAATTAATTTGCTTTATTTTTATTAAATTAAAAAAAAAAAGAGTTACCTTCACAAGTTCGAAAAGAACCCCTTTTACCACAATCTACAACAACTTTTGAAAATACATCATTACTCCTTTCGGTGCTGTTAACAAATAAGAGAGAATTCACCCAGGATTCGAACAAAAGTCCCAAAACTATGGGAGCAACACAGGAAATTGGAGCTAGCTCTCGCAAAGAGGGAAAGAATCAAGAAGCTTTTACCTTGCTTTCGGTGGACCATTGGTGGCGAAACTGCTAATGGAGGCTACGAACGAACACTAGCTGCTTCAGACGAAGCAATGACGAACGAATAAAAAAAAAAGGGTCGATGCCCTTTTATACACGCACGCTTTGTAGAAGCCTAATGAGGGAAGGTTTCCTTTTTAGGTTTGGACACACAAACAAGCAGTAATGGGCCAGTCGCACCGACACCCCATAGCCGTACCAATGCTGCACGGTCCTTTCGTCGATTGGCTCCTCCTAGTAATTTCATCTCTTTCGTACCTATTTCATCTTGTATGTCACCACCCATTGCTTACCCAACAATAGCGTTGCTATTACGTGCTAAGTAGGGGACTTAATGTTGATGGTGGTTTTTAGCTTAGGGTCAAAATTGTAAAACCATGTATCTTAATACGCTGACGTCCTGTAAAGGAATAAATGCCATTTGAAATAACGAGTGCTCAAACCTCTTTATTTACACATGTATTGAATAACTCAGTATATATGAAATTCATTCAGAATGGTGCGCACAGTAGTAATCCCAAGTATTCTGTGAATTTTATTTTATGCCAGCATTATTAACTAATGCATGACTCGCCTAATATTTTTTCCGTGCTATGTTCCCAGTAGAACTCTCAATACTGACATGACATGACGATCAATGCTCACTCTCAGCAGAGTAGCATGAATCTCCCGAAGTGTTAGTATTGGGATCTGCATAAAAATACTCATACAAGTTACATCTCTCTGACAAAGAGATCGATGTGTTCACACACTTTTAATTAAAGTTGGCGTGATTGAACACACATTTATTCTTAAAGAAAATCTAGACTGTTAATGTCGGTCTCAGAAAAAAGCACGGTCACACAACTTGGCCACATGATTTAACAAGCATAGCTTACTCCTAATAGAATTAGGCAATCACCGCAGTGACTACCGGCGGGCCCACTAGTTCCCTGGACGATCGAGTCCCATTCCCTCAACCGCGAAGTGCTTTGAACGCCGATCCCAAACATGGGTGATCGCGCTGTACAAGAATGGCTCGAACGATCTAAGACCGTAAAAAACGGTCTCAAGAGTCATCATATCCTTCCAACTTCTCCAGCCTAGTTGGATGGCTTAGATCGCGTTCCAAACGATCAAGAAAATGCCAATACGTTCGCCATCGGCCCAATATTATCCCTTACCAATCGACTTGCACATGGGAGTTGATAGCACACCAAGTCGTTCGATTGAACTAGGGTAGACATGACTTCTTTGAAGCTATAATCGGTGTTTGCGGCAACACATTACTGCCGCAAATCGATCACAACTGTCCAACTTTTCCAGCCTTGTTGGACGACCGAGATCTTCCCTGGAATGATCAAAGAGGCGCCAGCATGGTCGTTGGCGACCCCACTTTGCCCTTGGATGATCGACTTGCCTATGGCAAGCCTATAGGGTGCTCGACCGCTTGCACAAACTTGAGCAGACATGTTGTGTTCAAAAACCCTAATGTAGGTCACTGCAGTACATAACTGTCGCAGATTGATCACAACCATCCATCTTCGCCAGCCTAAACGAGCGACATAGATCTAGATTTAAGTGATCCCTAAGGTGTTAACGTTATCACCATGGACCCACCTTTACACGTGATTGACCGGCCTACGTAAACTAGGGCTCAATGCCTCGAAACGCGCGTCCAAAGTGGGGTGGGTCACAAGGCTTCCTTAAT
This sequence comes from Papaver somniferum, assembly GCF_003573695.1. Lineage (NCBI taxonomy): Eukaryota > Viridiplantae > Streptophyta > Magnoliopsida > Ranunculales > Papaveraceae > Papaver > Papaver somniferum. Next base: position 30,609,012 of record NC_039363.1, on the reverse strand, counting down.
CCTAAAGTTGCGTCAATGGCAGTGTACAACTGCCGCAAATCATCTCATCCATCAAACTTTGCTAACCTAGTTGGATGGTGTGGATTTGTATTTTGAAAACAAGCAAAGCAACATTGTAAAGGCCGGCCATCCCTCTTTCACATGAGGCGATCGGCCAAATAATGACTCGACCGTAAGGTCCTCAAACGATCACCCAAAGGTGGTCGATCATGCTGTCTTCTTTAAGACGCCTATCCGCGACTTATTCAATCAGGCTCTAAAACAACGATTCTTCATACACATCGATTAGTTTGAGCTGCTTAAATGCGATGTTTCACATGCATCAAATACATACAATATTTTATATTGGCCTCATAAACAACTTAGTTGTTTCACCTAATAGCACCATGCTATTATCCGCGGCGGGTCCCACGACTTGACCCACTTATTCGAGATATCAAACATGTCACAAACTGGTTACTTGGGTATTGGTCTGGCGGTTTACAGTGTGCGGCGTGCAAAGCGCCCATTACGAGAACGTGTTAGGAAAAGACGGACGGTTAGTAATGATGGAGTAGCGGGTGAAGGTGTGATCATGCAATGATCACCACCTCTTACATAACTCCATTACTCCATTACTTAACTTCCTCCACATCCTACGAGATCAGGGTTGCGCTCTAATGACTTGTATATATAGATTTTCAATCTATTTTCAAAAGGACACAAGTGTTATCAACACAAGTAGCCAGAAACCATTTTTCTGATACACAAGTCATAAACAACCACACCTTCATAATTCAACACTCTGATCTCAAACACCTTCTCCGCTTCCCTCCCTAAGATCAACCCTTCTCCTTCACCTTGTGACTGAATTGAATCTGGAACGGCCATTTCTTGGTTTAGGCCAGAGTCTTACAGATTGATTTCTCGAACCTAAAACCATTCCCGTGCAGTGCATTTGATTATGGTTTGAACTCGTTTCTTATCAACACACCCCAAATTACCAAAAACATCAGCATCAATTTTTACCCCAAAACAACTGGCGACCACAGTGGGAGGTTAATCTCTCGGTTGCAAGATCAATTTCAATTTTCTCGAATTCGGGAGGGTAGTTTTAGAATTTAAACACATTCTTTAACCCAACTTCGTTTTAATCTCAAATCTCAAAACTTCCATTCTGTGATGCATCCTTGCCTGCCAAGACCTCCGAAAGTCATGAGTGATGGAAGCGTGGAAGACAAAGCTAGGGTATTACGATATATTTTCGCAAGTCAGGCCGATATTTCCAAACGGCAGAACGAGATGCTTCGTCTGTTACGAAGTATGGTAAACCGATTGTGAAAATAATCGGCTAACACCATTAATGATAAAGATGACATTGGATCTTTATCTGAAGTCCGCGCTTCTACCAGCGGTGATGCAGACAGGATACGCAGCCGTGGATATGAGCCGAAAGTAAACGATCAAAATCCACCCAGCAACGAAGGGCCAAAGACGTTTCGCAGGGAACAGAACTCGCCAGGAGTGTCATAACACCTGCAGAATGAGAACCAAGGCCCAACGTATGAAACTCTATTGGAAAGTATATATCTCAAGACCCTTGCAGAAGTTCAGAGAGATGTTCAACAATCCACGACCCCAACCACAATATATTTACTAAACAGAGTGGCACCTGAAGAAGGAGAAATTTACCAAGACCATCATGAAGACGAAAAATTCACTAATGAACGGTGCTCAGCTCGACCGTGTCGCAACGCCACTGATGCAGGGTCCTCGAGAGAATTTGCACTTCAGCAAAACCGCCAAACTAAGCGATCCGCGTCTATGTCAATACATGCCTCAGCTGCACTCTCGAAACGATACTTGTATCAAAGCCCGCAAGAATTCTCACGACAACAGCTGCAAACTCGAGAACAGCTAAACTCAGGGTATCCACACTTCCCATTCCCAATGAGGAAGGTTCTGAAGCTGTTGGAAGCTTGGATGCAAGATGGCGTAGTTCAGCTACCTCCTGTATGACGTTCACCAACTGATCAAGAGATGATTGATCCGATATATTGCCATTACCACAGATTCATCCATCACCCCACCAGTGAATGCAATGGCCTGAAACGCTTTGTTTGGGAGAAAATTAACTCAAGGGAGCTACGCATATGAATCGACAATATTTTATCTCTCCACAAGCCGAAGTGTGCAGTTTCACAGGAGAGATCGAATTAGCTGGGGACTTTTCATTAGCAGAAGCGTGTTGCAACAACCCGTTTTAAGCAATTATCTGGGAAAGCCCAATTTCATTCTGTTGGAACCTCGTCAACAAGTAAGTCTCGTTAAAACAATTATTTGTATGAGAAATCTTTGGAAATTTACTGGGGACTCACACACGTCCCATTTTTTGAGAATGAAGTCATTATCATTCCCAGTCTCCATATTATGTTTTGCTTTACATGTTTCCTTTCATGTGATGTTTGCAATTTTCATGCAACATACACAATTTTCTAAGGTACATTACATGCATTCAAAAATGAGAATTTCTAGAATTTCTGTTGACCCGCTCATAATTCCTCTCGGAGAAAACTACTCATAAATTATCCCAAAATAAAATTCAAATATCTTCAATCACTTGCTATTTCAAAAAAAAAAAAATCAAATCAAACCATGAAAGGAATTCATCACATCACTCAAAACGTCTAAAAGAGAAGTATAAGAAAAGAATATGCAGAGTATCAAGGGAAATCTTTCAACAATAACTCACTCTTTTTGGAAAGAGCAACTTTCGCGTTTTGAAGGGCGGCCTGCTTCAGCTTCAACTCCTTAGACAACCTCTCGATCTCTTCCTCCTGACGAGCAATGCAATTCATGGAAGGAACTTCATTCATTTTGCCTTGCAGCTTCTGGATTTCAGAAAGTCCTTTGCAGAACCAGGAGGCATTAAACTCATACTGCACCAACACGTCTCGATGAAACTTCCAGCTTTCAATTACTTTCTCGGAAATGGTGCGCCCAGTCACGATGCTCATACCATAAATGGGGGATAAAGCTTCTTGGACACGATTGACTAATGCAAAGTGACTCTTGAGCTTCTTGGAAGTAGCTATGTGGTCGTACTTCTTCCATATCTTGGTGTATAACTCTTCATACTTAGATGGCACATTGAACCCTCCAACCAGCTCATGATCATCAAAAGGGACATCAAAAGAAGGGGGGGTAAAAAGTGACCCCAACAGCAGAGTGAACAACACCGGAGTGCACAACTAATGTTTTGTCGGTCACAGGGGGGTCCTTAAAGGGAAGCTCCACTACAATCATAGATGTAGCCTCTCCAGCATTCCCCGCGTTGTTCGCCTCGCCCTGAAGGTTGATTTCTGCCACAGTCTCATCCACAGGCTCACTGAAACGATTAGACTCCTTGCCACTCTGGAAGACGCCTCCTTCGTCGCCGACCGAGTTTGCATCATCCTTGTCATCTCCTTCGAGAGATTCAGTCTCACCGGATTCTCTAAAGCTGCATTACGACTACGTGCCAACCTCGTCAAAGCATTTTCCTTCATGGTGCCTTGATTTTGAATAAAGATCACATTTAGTGGAAATGGCGCAAGATAGATAAAGTCGTCAGATCAAAAGAGAAGTTTAAAGTACATGCATATGGGAAGAATTGAAAACCACCGGTCCATTTTCCTTCCTCTTAGACCTTGCTCCTTCATCCCGGGGATTGCAGTCACCAGAAGCTCCACCCCTGGTTCGCTTTCCCGGAAGTGGCTTTAATCGTTTATGCTTCTCCAAAATTGCGAGGTTGGGATCACCACGAGGAACTATCACGATCTCTTCCGAGAATTTTTGAAAAGCTAGCAGCTCTGCTCGCCAAAATTTTTTATACCTACCAGTCCGGGCTGGTCTTCTTCCAAGAGGCAGGAATGGAAGGCTCTGCTTCGTTGCAAATAGGATAGCATCAAGAACAGACGGCACAAGCTCCTTTGAAGGCATTGGCGGGCGATCAAACGGGATGCCTTGATCAAATCCCATCTGACGGGCGTCTCTGTCAATATTATAAGGAACCGCAGTGAGGAATTCATCAAAATAAGATGGAACATATCCCGGAATACAGCTTCGCATAAATATAATCTCTCCAAAGCTCATATCCTTTCCATCAGTGTGCAACACAGTGTCGGAAGAAGTAGCGAAGGTCTTTGGTTGAACCACAGAAGAATGAACCGGTCCCCATGGACGGAAATCTATGGCGTACACGTTATCGAGAAAATCGACAAGCCTTACCCCCGGTTTTTGTTGTCTGTTTTTCCAACGGAGTATTCTCGAACCACCGTACAAGCTAGAAAACGAAGTTGCTGGGACGGGAGCATAATCTTTGAAATGTTCCCATAAGCATGCTTGGAGGAAATCTATGTGAATATGCGACTCCACTTTCTTGTACTCATTGGAGGCGTGCATGTCTGCTGCCAAAGCATCCAGATGAGAGTACAACGATTCAAGGAATAAACTTCCTAAGGGAAGAACCACGCATTTCGCTAACTTTATGGCAAACATGACAAGATCGTGTCTTATAGTCTTCTTCACAGAGCCGTCATCAAAGATATCCTTAGACAGCCACAAAGACAGAAATGCGACCACGCTGAGTTCATCATCTAGTGCTCGGCCCGGCCTTGGTTTTGTAGGAAACCATTGAGATACCACCAAGTGTAAAAGCATTTCTCGTCCTTTTTCTGTTGATCATACTCTTCTGCCTTCTGAAGTATAGCATCGAGGGTGGAATTTTCTTCGGTGGATAGTTTATAGTGGAAACTTCCCGCAATGGGGAGTTCAGCAACACGGCTACGCTTTCCAGGGTAATAGTCATTTCTACCCATCTAAATATAGCCGTGTGTGTGGAAGGACGCCATCGAGAAATGAAAGTAATCAAACCTACAACGTATTTGTTGATGTGAAGTGTTGCAGACGCCATGATAGCTTCAACAATTTGCGCCTTGGCCAAGTTATCTCTGATGCGCTCACTACTCAACATATGCCTCATACATCCTTCATAAGAGTTCAGTGGGGTGTGGCAAACCTTGAAATCAATAGGAGAAGCCGAATATTCATTTTTCCGAAGACAAAACCTCATCACATGTGTTGGGGGAGCGGACGAAGCAGTCTCTTTATTTTCTGAGCCTGTGAGCAGGACCCACTTATGGCCAGGATGGGTTCTAACGTTTGGAAAAAGGCACGGTAAACAGCTCGTCATCTATGTTTGGCATGTCTTTGGAGTTGTTAACACCTCCCGATTTGGCAACAACATTATCCCCAGGTGACATCTTAACGAGATCTTCTTTGTTCACTTTCAAATAATTACAATGAAGCGCAATAGAAAAGAGTCATTACTTCGTACTAAGGGAGAAATCACGCATGCATGCGATGCAATGTGGGTGATGATGGCCGGAGCCGATGGATGAATAAGTATACAAAAAAAAAAATTGTCGCTGGACGAACCCCCCCAGCAGGATCGAACCTCCACAGGCTCGATCACTCCCTAGCCTCTTCGTTCATTCTATTGACTGTGGCATTACTCTCTTGGCATGCTCGATCGTGTTGTCTATGGAACGAACACACACAGTTGTGCCTAATAGGGTTTTTTGTCCACAAAATTCTTGCCATGGATGTTGCGTTCGCGGTCGCAACCTAAAGCTAGGTTTTGCATGCAAAGACGGAAAGGAACAAACAACACATCTACATGGGATTCTTTGCTCGCTTTACTAATGATTCTAGCAATATTAAATACTTCACTATTGATTCTACTGGTGGAGTTCGTTGCAATATGGCTAACAAAGAAGTTTCGTTCGTAACAAGATGGTTTTCTCAAGATTCAAAGAAGTTTCACCTAAAGCTAGGGTTTATATGCAAAAGGAAAGAGAGCAACGAATAACATCACTTACCGCAAACGCTCCTGTTGATCCTACTCCAGTCCTGTTAGTGTGAGAACCTCTACTGGAGATCACTGTGTTGGCCAGTATTGTTACTCCTTTCAGTGCTGTTAACAAATAAGAGAGAATTCACCCAGGATTCGAAAAAAAGTCCCAAAACTATGGGAGAAACACAGGCAATTGGAGCTAGCACTCACAAAGAGGGAAAGAATGAAGAAGCTTTTACCTTGTTGTCGGTGGATGATTGGTGGCGAAACTGCTAATGGAGGTTACGAATGAACACCAGCTGCTTCAGACGAAGCAATGACGAACGAATAAAAAAAAAAGGGTCGATGCCCTTTTATACACACACGCTTTGTAGAAGCCTAATGAGGGAAGGTTTCCTTCTTAGGTTTGGACACACAAAGAAGCAGTAATGGGCCCGCCGCACCGAAGCCCCATGGTCGTACCAATGATGCACGGTCCTTTCGTCGATTGGCTCCTCCTAGTAATTTCATCTCTTTCGTACCTATTTCATCTTGTATGTCACCACCCATTGCTTACCCAACAATAGCGTTGCTATTACGTGCTAAGTAGGGGACTTAATGTTGATGGTGGTTTTTAGCTTAGGGTCAAAATTGTAAAACCATGTATCTTAATACGCTGACGTCCTGTAAAGGAATAAATGCCATTTGAAATAACGAGTGCTCAAACCTCTTTATTTACACATGTATTGAATAACTCAGTATATATGAAATTCATTCAGAATGGTGCGCACAGTAATAATCCCAAGTATTCTGTGAAATTTATTTTATGCCAGCATTATTAACTAATGCATGACTCGCCTGATATTTTTTCCGTGCTATATTCCAAGTAGAACTCTCAACACTCACATGACATGACGATCAATGCTCACTCTCAGCAGAGTAGCATGAATCTCCCGAAGTGTTAGTATTGGGATCTACACAAAAATACTCATACGAGTTACATCTCTCTGACAAAGAGATCGATGTGTTCACACACTTTTAATTAAAGTTGGCGTGATTGAAAACATTTATTCTTAAAGAAAATCTAGACTGTTAATGTCGGTCTCAGAAAAAAGCACGGTCACACAACTTGGCGACATGATTTAACAAGCATAGCTTACTCCTAATAGAATTAGGCAATCACCGCAGTGACTACCGGCGGGCCCACTAGTTCCCTGGACAATCGAGTCCCATTCCCTCAACCGCGAAGTGCTTTGGACGCCGATCCCAAACATGGGTGATCGCGATGTACAAGAATGGCTCGAACGAGCTAAGACCGTAAAAAACGGTCTCAAGAGTCATCATATCCGTCCAACTTCTCCAGCCTAGTTGAATGGCTTAGATCGCGTTCCATACGATCAAGGAAATGCCAATACGTTCGCCACCGGCCCAATATTATCCCTTACCAATCGACTTGCTCATGGGAGTTGATAGCACACCAAGTCGTTCGATTGAACTAGGGTAGACATGACTGCTTTGAAGCTATAATCGGTGTTTGCGGCAACACATTACTGCCGCAAATCGACCACAACTGTCCAACTTTGCCAGCCTTGTTGGACGACCGAGATCTTCCCTGGAATGATCAAAGAGGCGCCAACATGGTCATTGGCGGCCCCACTTTGCCCTTGGATGATCGACTTGCCTATGGCAAGCCTATAGGGTGCTCGACCTCTTGCACAAACTTGAGCACACATGTTGTGTTCAAAAACCCTAATTTAGGTCACTGCAGTACATAACTGTCGCAGATTGATCACAACCATCCATCTTCGCCAGCCTAAACGAGCGACATAGATCTAGATTTAAGTGATCCCGAAGGTGTTAACGTGATCACTGTGTACCCACATTTACACCTGATTGACCGGCCTACGTAAACTAGGGCTCAATGCATCGAAACGCGTGTCCAAGGTCAGGTGGGTCACACGGCTTTCTCAATCCTAAAGTTGCATAAATGGCAGTATACAACTGCCGCAAATCATCTCGTCCATCCAACTTTTCTAACCTAGTTGGATGGTGTGGATTTGTTTTTCGAAAACAAGCAAAGCAACATTGTAAAGACCGGCCATCCCTCTTCCACATGAGGCGATCGGCCAAATAATGACTCGACCGTAAGGTCCTAAAACGATCACCCAAAGGTGGTCGATCATGCTGTCTTCTTTAAGACGCCTATCCATGACTTATTCAATCAGGCTCTAAAACAACGATTCTTCATACACATCGATTAGTTTGAGCTGCTTAAATGTGATGTTTCACATGCATCGAATACATACAATATTTTATATTGGCCTCATAAAAAATTTAGTTGTTTCACCTAATAACGCCATGCTATTCTCCGCGGCGGGTCCCACGACTTGACCCACTTATTCGAGATATCAAACATGTACAAACTGGTTACTTGGGTATTGGTCTGGCGGTTTACAGCGTGCGGCGTGCAAAGCGCCCATTACGAGAACGTGTTAGGAAAAGACGGACGATTAGTAATGATGGTGTAGCGGGTGAAGGTGTGATCATGCAATGATCACCACCTCTTACACAACTCCATTACTCCATTACTTAACTTCCTCCACTTCCTACGAGATCATGGTTGTGCTCTAATGACTTGTATAAATAGATTTTTAATCTATGTTCAAAAGGACACAAGTGTTATCAACACAAGTATCCAGAAACCATTTTTCTGATACACAAGTCATAAACAACCACATTTTCATAATTCAACACTCTGATCTCAAACACCTTCTCCGCTTTCCTCCCCAAGATCAACCCTTCTCCTTCACCTTGTGACCGAATTGAATCTGGAACGACCATTTCTTGGTTTAGGGCATAGTCTTACAGATTGATTTCTCGAACCTAAAAGCATTCCCATGAAGTGCATTTGTTTAGGGTTTGAACTCGTTTCTTATCAACACACCCCAAATTACCAAAAACGGCAGAATCAGTTTTTACCCCAAAACAGGAGATCAACTTCGGTTGTTGACACCATATTATTTATTTATTTTACTTTATGATTTTTGTTTTGGGGATCAATTTCGGTTGTTGACACCATATTTTGGGGATCAACTTCGGTTGTTGACACCATATTTTTCTTTCTTATTTCCTGTTTTTTGCATTTGGGATCATTTTTTGTTGTTGATACTATATTATGATGTCAACTTCGGTTGTTGACACGATATTATTATTATTTTATTTTTCTGATTTTTGTTTTGTATTAACTTCGGTTGTTGATACCATATTTTGGGGATCAACTTCGGTTTTCGACACCATATTTCTTTTTCTTATTTTCTGATTTTTTTTGTTCGATCAACTTTAGTAATTGACACAACCGGCGGTGGCGACGATGGACTGGCGGCGGTGACGATGGACTGGTGGTGATGGCAGTGGAGGCGGTAATTGTGAAGGTGGTGGAGTGGTGGTGGCGGTTAGTAGGTGGTGTTCGTTGAGCGGTGGTGGTGGAATGGTAGTTGAATGTTGGTGGTGGTGGTGGATATGCAGTGTGGTGCTAATGGTGGTGGAATGGTGGTGGTGGAGGCCGTGAAATGGTAGAGAAAGAACTTTGTTATATTTTGAAATAATAAAAAACATTATATGAGTGAGGGTATTAAGGTAATCTATTTTTAAATGGATAAGTTTTTTAAATGATAGGGGTATATTTATTGTTGTATAAGGGTATATTTTTTGGGTGTTATAACTATGGGTATATAATTAATATACCCTTTCGAGAAATATATAAATGAAATAAACTCGGCTCGAAATTTCAAATGTGTATAATGTAAAAGTATATATAGCTATGCAACTTAGTCTCTTTAGAAGGTAGAACAGAATAGACTTCTGATTGATAGATAAGTTTTAGTCTCTACATACTTTTTGTTGGTGAAGTTCCTCCAAGCTCTTCAGTAGATCTTCTTCTTCAATTGGTGAACGCCGTGAAGTCAAATGCTTAACTACACACTTTTATCCTAATCCGAGACATAGCTATAAGTAGACTAGAAATCAAGTATGTTTTGATCAACTAAACTTGACAAAAAAAAACCTTGAGATAGCAACGCTTGCGAGTTCGACCGAGCAGTGCTCTAACAATCTCCCTCTTCGTCAATTTTAGTGACAAAACTATCAATACATATGGATTTCAAAATAAATAAACTTTGTAAATTCTGATCCATCATGATTGATTTCCTTGGCTCTTCAACTTCCTTGAATTCTTGGTTACTTCAAGTTCTCCATCAATTATGAATGTGATCAACTCAGCATCAGTGTTGTTGAAGATCCGTAGCAATAACAATATGAAAATAAAAGTTCTCAATCATTGTTATTCAGTGTCATAGTATTATTATATAGAATCAAAGTCCAATTGCATCACAACTTTGAAATAATACTACAGTGATACGTATCACCCTCCCCCGGTCAATACTTCCATATTAGAATGGAATCTACTCCCCCTTTTTGTCAATATAAATTGGCAAAGGTACGAAAACTATGGGATCATAATGAACTCACAAAAGATAATTCATGACTAAAAAGAAACATATCAACTTTCTTTCGATGATTTCACATAGTCGAAACATAGTGTATTCATCAAGGAGTTTATTAAGATATAATTTAAACCCTTCAATTTCCACAGCCATTCTCCCCACAAAGATATGGCAATTAAGGACAAGTTCATCTAAGAACTATCCCTCATTTGATGTCATTCCAAAGAGAACAACATGAGAGACCTTACTTTTACAATAAAAGAATGATTTCTTTGGACGTGATTTATTAATGTCCAAAGTATCATCTAGTAAACTAAACAAAAGAGAACCTTTATGATTAGTTTAACCGGAAACACTCAACATAAGAAAACTTACGAAGTAAATACAGTGCTTTCACATAATAGTGGATCACAGAAAGATCAATACTGCGGAATTTCTCACAATGTTCATTCTATATTTTACCAATATTTGCATAAAGACATAATAGACTTAACTTTTGAGCATATATGAGATAACAACACAGTTCACGAACGTAAATGCATATCTATCTCATAAGACATTTGCAATATATATAACCAATAAGATTAAATACTGCAAGATCATCTTCCAAATAACTGAGAATTTTAATAAATAAATCTAAAACGTTGAAAATAGCTATGTGTAATCACAATATTTACTATACCAAACCCTAGTTATCCTTCTTAAACATAAGAATAAATTCTCATAAGACATTATTTAGACAAAAACTACTAAAAGACTCAAAGAACACTTTCGGAATCTTCACGAGTTTTACGACCTTTGAGTTTGTGATTGACATCATCTACTGCTTCTTCGGAAAAGATATCCTCATTCAGAAGATCTTTAACATGCGTCTTCATGAGAACAATGTCAGAAGTAACCTTTTTCAACTCAATTCGTAGCACATCAAGACCTTTCACAATACCAACGAGCTGCAGTTTTGCTTCCTCAAAGTATTTAAGAAAATCATGAACAACTTCAGAAAAAAACATCTCTTCACGCTCTACATCTCGATGAGTATATGCATAATAGCAGGAGACATCAAGATAGTCTTCAGAGTTTTGAGATTTGACAATGTCATCTTCTACTAGTGTTCTTTTCTTCTTCCCTTTGGATCCGTAACCAATACTCTTATCAAGAAATCCTTTCATAAAATCGCAAGTTTGAGAAGGAGTAGAAATTCTTGATATAATAAATAACCTAGAGCGAGAAAACTCAACTCAATAGGATAGGTAGATAAACGGTTTCAATGGGAATATACATTTTTTTAGGTTTTTAGAGTTGGTTCGTGATATGCAAAAAATAGGTGCCCGTACAAACATCAAACTTAACCCACAAGATTTTAAATGGTTATAGATTGCTTTTAGAGAGCACAAAACAGATACTATAACAACCAATTTTCATGGCACAAGAAATTTGCGAAGTGAAACAATTGTCACAGATCGTAGATCAATAAATATATATTCTTCGGAGAAGAGGAAAAATCTAGAGCACAAGAAAAATTTAATTGTCTTCTCAACATTCCAAAGTTGATTGTACAATAGTCAAGTCATACGAATTTGAAAAGAGACAAGATTATCACATCTAGACATAAACTGATTCCCATCAGAAGCATACCTGATTATTAACATATCCTACTCAACAAGATTTTTATGAGTAAGATTCCAAACCTTGTGATTAATTAACACAATAATGAACATTCTTGTAATGACCCGACCCTCCACCGATACTGTCCCCACTTAGCCACTGCGGTTATCAGGCAGTGTGGAGTTTTCAACGGGCATCCAACAACAACTTCCCAGGAGGTCACCCATCCATGGATTAATCCCACACGAGAACACTTACCTGTAGAGTTTTCTGCCAACTCTGGAGCCAATTGTGCTGAAAAGGCCTCGGTGTTAGGAAAGGACAAACCATTACTTATATTCCTTTCGACCAACGACTGCCGAATATCGGAGTATAAAAATATTACTACCTTATATTAGATCCATCCTCGGCTCCGGAATATACACAAGCCCAGATCTCCGATGTTCCCTGCCATGATGAGACAAGCACCTGGATCAACCCCGTCCAACGTACCTTCCCACCCTCGGCTGGTGACCCGCTGTCAGCTCTGATACCATTTTTAATATGACTTGACCCTCCACCAATACTGTCCCCACTTAGCCACTGGGGTTATCGGGCAGTGTGGGGTTTTCAACGGGCATCGCTGCGGTCATCTAGCAGCAACTTCCCAGGAGGTCACCCATCCCTGGATTACTCCCGCCTGAGCATGCTTAACTGTAGAGTTTTATACCAACTCTGGAGCCAATTGTGTTGAAAAAGCCTCGGTGTTAGGAAAGGACAAACCATTACTTATATTCCATTCGGCCAAGCACTGCCGAATATCAAGGTATTTACAATTCTGCCCATCAAATGGATAGTATTTCTGTTTGAACCATTTTTTTAACTCTTGTTTTTGGAGGATTCTCTTTTTGGTATGAAAAATTATCATAGAACTTACTATCATCAAAGTATGAGACTAAGTTAGAACCCTTACCTGAAGAAGTTTGTCTGGTGGAATATGACAGCTTTTCAGTGAGATCTTTATACCCTTCAATTATTAGTTTCAGATTGTCTTCCGTAGATCCATTGTGATTAGCTTCTTATGGTATTCTTTTCGCACCTTAAAAGTCATCCTGAACTCCAGTTTGGAAAGGATCCTTTTGAAACTTCCTTGACCGAAACGTGTTAAAGCTACTATTATAGGTTCGAACATTAGAAGAGCAAACTGAACTGATTTTCCTGGAAGATTTCACAGGTAAGTACTAAAACCGATTGGTTTAGACATACGAATATCAGCTACACCTTTGAGAATCAATTCTAAGGTGTGTTGGATCCGGCCAATATGTGTTAGAGCACTGCTCGGTCGAACTCGCAAGCGTTGCTATCTCTAGCTTGTTTGTCAAGTTTAGTTTCCAAGACTATAAGTCTTAATTTCTAGTCTACTTATAACTAAGTCTCGGATTAGGATAGTAAGTGTAGTTGAGCATTAAACTTCACGATGTTCATCGATCGAAGACGAAGAACTACTAAGGTGGGGTTGTGGAACTTCATCAACAAAAGGTATGTAGAGACTTGAACTCATCTATCACTCAAAAGTCTATCTACTCTATCTCCTATTTGAGACAAAAGTCATATGCTATATAGACTTCAATTATACACATTTGATATTTCGATCTGAGTTTTACTTGTTGATCGCTGTCGTATGCGTCAAAAATAAATTACACTTTCTTACTACTCAAAATATATAATATAGCTAGGGCAAGAAAGGATCGTTCCCACAGAGAGGTCTTGAGTTGTCAATATGTTTCGGTTTCCTATATAAAACAATGGGGAATTTTCTGATTTTATGTAAAAAAATTAAGCTAAAAGCAAAACAAGAAAATCAAACACGCAAATCAAGGATATAATGATATTGGTCAAATATTCATCTTCATTCACAACACATGTTCTTGTCATAATAACTAGAATTGATTTTTAATCTCTCATTATCAAAAGCCCTAGAATTCCTCTTGTCATCAATAAACACATTAAAATATGTGAATATGAATTCTACCAAGGAAACAACGTAACGTGTAAAAGCACTAATCAAGTTTAATTCCAGAGGAGCAATAAGATTTATGAAATAAGTCTAATCAATGCAATTGAACGTGGAAAGCACACTAATTCAATTTAGCAAAGGTTATGGTTCACATATGATTATTAGGATATATCACTACAAGCAATAACCATATTTGTGCTACTTGTATTCAAGATGCATCACTTTTACGTATGAAACACCCTAAACTATCTATAGATATGAATACGAGTTCAATCCATTGGACACTCAACTAAACAAATATTCAAATAATACATGGTGATATGTATAGTGAATCACGATTAATGATTATGAGACAAAACTAATCTATTAATAAAATAAGCATGCTTTGTGAAATCAAATTAATCCATAACCAATAATACGATTAACTACTCATGTTAATGGAGTTCATCACAAGAATAAAGAGAAAACTCATGTTTCTAAACCCTAGAAAAAAAGTAGAAGAAAAGATACTAGAATAGATGTTTCTCTTTCTCTTTATAGACCTCAAATTCCAAAAGGATACTCTCCCAAAATTAGGTTGAGCCTTCACAATCTTCAAAAGTCCATCTCCCAATGGTCCACGAAGCCCATAAAACCCATGTGTAGAAAATAACCTATCTGGAAATTCCTGTCAAAACTGGTCACCAGCTTGCTGGCGTCATCGCAGGAATTCGGTCATTGTCGCCAGAATCCGGTCATCTGAAAACTACTCTGATCACATGAGATATCTGAAACTGTCACCCGACAATATATATACTTCCAGTAACTCAACTCTTCTTTTCTACAGTTCATACATTCGCATAATCCATCTAAGCCAATTCCTTGTTCTTGGGAAAACGTGCCCAAAAGCGCGACTCCAAACACATATATCCCACTGTCAACTTCCGCATCAGGCTGGTTCTACCTTTATGATTGACTCAAACTTTATGATCCATGCTCTGATCTCTAAAATCTGAAATTAGTAACACCGGCTCGCCGTTCTTGTTGTGTTGTCGCACAGTCTGCGACATTTCAAAACTTGTTCAGGCCAACTCTCATTCTATCATTCAACTCATTTATTTCAAACCCACTGCATCATAAGTAGCCACCAGTTAGCTTCATTGCTTGCTTCTAGCAGTCATTGGCAGCAACAATTTATCACCTGCATTCTCAATCCATTCCAGAGACATATCACTACTTCCCTATAATGCACAGACTTAACACATCCTGCACCATTCAAACTGCATCATCTCCTTGCACTTTCTGTAGCTTGTCCATCATCGGACACCTGACCTGAACTGCCAGCTTTATCTCACTTCATATCTGTTAGAGCACTGCTCGTTCGAACTCGCAACCGTTGCTATCTCAAGCTTGTTTGTCAAGTTTAGTTGCCAAAACTATTGTACTTATAGCTAAGTCTCGGATTAAGATAGAAAGTGTAGTTGAGCATTAGACTTCACGGTGTTCATCGAATGAAGACGAAGAACTACTAAGGAGAGCTTGTGGAACTTCATCAACAAAAGGTATATGGAGACTTGAACTCATCTATCACTCAAAAGTCTATCTACTCTATTTTCTATTTGAGACAAAAGTCGTATAGCTATATAGACTTCAATTATGCACATTTGATATTTCGAGCTGAGTTTAACTCGTTTAAGCTTTTGATTTAACCAATTTCATCTTATATTCTTGACAAAAGTCAAAAGATGATCATGTGAAAATCTCCTTGTAACATATTACATGATTTTTGTGAGACAGTCATTTGATGTAGGCTCGGAATGTTTCAGATTGATCATTCAATCACTTGAAAGTTGCTTTGAAGCTAATAGTTTGTGTGAGATAGCTATTGTCGTCTTCCGAGAATATTTCAATGATTGAAATGGAGTTTAGAACAATTTGATATAAGAATAGTATGCATACTTGCATATATGTAATCCAAGTCCATGAACCATAGTATGCATACCCGTATATGTACTGGTTGATTTAGTGAAAGTCCAGGAACCTTGTACGCATATCGATACACGTACTGGCGTGAGGTTCAGGTCCGAGAATTTCTGATGAGTTTGGAAGGTATGCGTACCCACTCGCATACTGGCGAACCCAAACTTGGTCGGGGTACTTAGGTATGCATACCTGTATGCATACCTGAGTAAGTTAAGTTCTAAAATCGATTTGTTCATGAAATAATACTTTTATATAATAAGGAATGCAATCTTTTGCAAACCGTGGCTATAATGTTCATGACTTGATTCGAGTGAATCAAAATCTATTTTGCTTCAATTGTGTCTTGTATACTTCTATGAGAATATAAACAATTGAACAACTCTAGAACTAGTTTCATTTGAGTGATTTGAACTATTTATGGTTAAGATGAATGAGGTTGATATGAAAGTGTTCATATGGATAACTTCGGTTAACTATTATTGAGCCAACAAACGTGCACACGTTTAGGTATGGTTACTCATATCTAAATGAAGTCACTTTTCATTTGTGTATAACAAGATAAGTTTGATCTAACGGTTGAAAGATATTAGCTTGAGTTTAGTCAGGTTTTCATCTAACGGTGAATATTTAATGCTTTGTTACCAAGGTAGCTTTGATTGCAAACCCTGATTTGAACACTATATAAATGAGAACTCTGGCAACTGGGAAACCTAATCCCTACACCTCATTGTGATACTACTAGTTGCGACTAGAGTCGATTCTCCTTTAACCTTAGGTTTTTCACGAAACCCTATGGGTTAACGACTTGAAGATTTCATTGGGATTGTGAAGCCAGATCCAACTATTTTCTCTGTAGTTGCGTGTTCTGATCTTGATGTTTTCTATCGTGATTGATTACTATCTTTTCTAATATTTGCTCGAGATTTAATCTCTGATAGGCAAGATAAAAAGTAGTCAAAACATCTTCGTCTCATCGTTTGTGATTCCAGAATATCTTGTTTCGCTACCATACGATTAAGATTATTGTGAGGTGATTGATATTTCTATGTTGTTCATTGGGAATATAAGTCCGGTATATCACTTGGTTCCTGTTCACCTTGATTTATCAAAAGACGGAACAAAACTCATAGGTTTATCTGTGGGAGACAGGTTTATCTATTCAATAGAATTTTCTGTGTGAGACAGAATGGTTTATCAAGTCTTTGACTGGCGTGGTTCTAGAGGCGTAAGGAATGCGACTGTACCTTGATCAATGTGAGATTGGTTAGGGTTCAACTACATTCCAGTACAAAGTTAACTTGGAATAGGCTAGTGTCTACAACGGCTTAATACAGTGTGGTGTTCAAATCTGGACTAGGTCCCGGGGTTTTTTTGCGTTTGCGGTTTCCTCGTTAACAAAACTTCTGGTGTATGTGTTATTTCTTTTCCGCATTATATTTGTTTATATAATTGAAATATCACAGGTTGTGCGTAAATTCAATCAATTGTAAATCCAAACTTTGGTTGTTGATTAAATTGATTGACACTTGGATATTGGTTTTTTTATTCCGTACAAGTTATTTCTTATATTCAATCGGGCTCGCAAATTCCTATTTGTTTGATTACGGATTGAATTGAGAAATAGAGATATAACTCTTTGATATATTTTTCTTAAGATTGAGTCTGACTGTCTAGTTGATTCTCTTGAAAGTATATTGGAGTTAGTACATACAGATTGCTAAGCGAAATATTGGGCGTGATTGTTAGACCCTCGCATTTTCAATTAGTCTCAGAGCAGGCAAACACGTTTAAGACCTTGTAAGTCTGTGTTTGTAGCGATCTGACTTTATGGACAGAAGTGTTATCTCTATAAACGTACTACCAGTCTTCGATGGCTCGAATTATTTATGGTGGAAATTTTTTATGCGTGCCTTTCTTCAAGCGCGTGATTTTCAATCATGGGTTTACGTTGTTAATGGTTATAATCCTCCAATGGTTACAGTAGACGGTGTCTCTATTGCAAAGGATATTGGTAGACATGAATCTAACGAGATCCTTGCTGCAAAGCAAAATTCTGGCGGTTTAAATGCTATCTTACACGCCATTACCCCGAATCTTTAGCACCATGTGACTACTTGAACTCGATCTAAAGATGCGTGGGATATCTTAGAAACTGTGTTCGAAGGGAGTACTTATGAAAAGGAAGCTAGGCTTCAATACCTAAATTCTGATTGGGAAAACCTTCGTATGGCCGATGAAGATTTTGATGAGTTTAATCACAAAGTGTCTGAAATTGTTAATGCATCTTTTGCATTAGGTAAGACTATTCCTGAAAAATACATTATGATAAGAATTCTCAGATCCTTTCCAGCCAAATACGATGTCAAGAAACATGTCATCGTTGAAGGAAATAACCTTGATACTCTGTCCAGAAATTGTCTGGTAGGAAAGCTAAAGACTTTTGATATTGAACTTAGTAAAAGAGAAAAACTTTGAATGAGTTGCAATTCCGTTGTTACTTCTGATGTAAGTTCTCTGTGTCCAAAATTGATTGATTTAAAGGATGAGAATTGCTTTAACTCTACTCTTTTACTGTGTGTACAACAGTTAAAGAAAACTCTTAGAAGAAGAAAAAAAAGGTCTCGTAAAAAATCTTCCTCAATCAATGAAATGGATAAGAAAGTTCATAAAAAACTATAATAATGGAACTTTTTCCATATGCTACAAATGTGATCATCACATTTATGGTGTCCCTGATAAGGAAGTGAGTGAGATAACCAAAGCATGGATGTCAACTCTTGACTACTGTCCGGAGGAAGAAGTCTGTGAAATCTCTCTCACTTATTTTGCAGATAATCACTCTTGTGCTTCCGACATCTATGATTATTCCACGATAAACAATCAAACTTCTCCAGAAGAAAAATTCGATCTCTTGACCAAACGTCTCTACTTGGTTAAGAGAAAACTTTAACAGGAAAAGGAAGTCTGGATTAAAAGGATTGAAAATCTGGAATGTCAACTGAAAACATTAAGACAAGAAAATGCGACTTCTCACAATTTTGATGTTAAAAAGAAATATCGATACTCTTCGATAAGTTCTAGCAAAACAAATCAGCATACTAATCCTGTGAGTTTGTCGTGTTCTAATCTCTCTCTTGATGAAAAATACATGGTTAACTTCACAGCTTATTGTGAGTATACCTTGAACGAAAATCAGGATTACCCAGAAACGGATTGCACAAAGGTTCTTAAAAAATCTTCTTATAAATCACGATTTCAGAAGAATAAAAATAAATCTCATAAGAAATCTATGTCACTTTCTAAAGAGATTTTCAGAACCATTCATAGTATGCAAAAATCAATGAATAGTCTGTTCAGAAAAATAAAAGGAAGAAAAATATCCTCTTCGGATTCTCACTTCACAAAGAGGAATCTGAAACAAGGTTTAAACAAATCATTCTCCTCTCTTGTGAAACCTCCCGATCCTTCTTTAGGTGGGAGAAGTTACTCTTTGTAAGTTTTGAGATTTTTCTTGTCTATTTTCCCTTGGACAAGAACAATAATATCCAAGGGGGATGTGAAAATATTTTTGCTTACTTGTTCGTGTATAGCCAAAGAAAAAAAAAACCGTTTCTGATCACTTGGATGTTTTTCCTATCTCTTTTAAGTTTCTGTTAGGGTTTTTATCAAAGGTCTTTTTGGGAATTTATCTCATCTCTTCTTCCTTTTTAAAGAGATTTATTTCCCCTAAGCAAGCATTTCATTTACCGTCTCTAGCATGTCCTCTTCTAGTCTTTCCAGTAAATAGGATGATGTATGGAATGTTCTCTTTCCTTCTAAGAAAGTTCGTTTTGGTTCTTCTAATAATGAGATGTGTCAAGATAAACGTGATTCATCCTCTGATAGAAATCCTTCTGGTTCTCATTTTGATAAACTCTCATTAACCATGAATCTTGTCTTGGATAAAGTACAGGCGTTGGAGAGTGAACTAGAATCCTCTATCAAAAGACTTGAATATAAGATGGATAATCTTGAATCCAGGATTAATCTAATTGAAGATGAACTTGATGACTATAGGGAATATGAGAAGAGTCTTCAAAGTAAGTGAAATGATTTTTGGTTCTTGCTTAAAGTTATTTTGTCTAGGAAACTTCTTATGAGAATTTATTCTTGTGTTTTAAGAAGGATAACTAGGGTTTGGAATACCAATTATTGTGAGTACACATAGCTATTTCCAACGTTTTTCATCTTGCAATGTTTTTAGATTTATTTATTTAAATTCTAAAGTTTATTTGGAAAATGATTTTGCAGTATTAATCTTTATGGTTTTAGCAACTTTTTATGGGATATGTGTGTTTGCGTCCGTGAACTATGATTGTCCCATATTTGCTCAAAAGTTAAGTCTATCATATGTCTTTATTGATAAAAGATAGAATGAACTTTTGACAACATAATATAAGCCTATTATGTCATTATGCAAAAATTGATGGAAGATAGGATGAACTTTTGTCTACAAAGATTAAGTCTATTATGTCTCTATGCAAATATTGATGAAAAATAGAACGAGTCTTTGAATATTCCTCAGTATTGGTCTTTCCCTAAACTACATCTTTATGTAGATACTGTTCGGCTCCATAAGTTCTCTTATGTTGAGAATTTCTAATCATGGGATCTCTTGTGGCTAATTTAATTGAGTATTTTGGATACAAAATCATGTTTCATGTGATTTGTTAATGTCCAAAGAAATCCTTCTTTTCTTGTGAAAGTAAGGTCGCTCTTGTTGTTCTTTCGGGAATGACATTTTATGGGGGAGAGTTCTTTAATTGAACTTGTGCTTAATTTCCAAATATTTGTGGGGAGTGCGTTTGTGGAATGTTGTAGGAGTTTTCTTGTATTTGTACGAACTCCTTGATGAATACACTGGTTTCGGCTATGTGAAATCATCGAAACCAAGTTGATATGTTCTCTTTTGGTCATGAAGTATATCTATGGAAATTTCATTAGGATCCCACTAGTTTTCGTACCTTTGCCAATTTATATTGACAAAAAGGGGGAGAATTAATGTGTAGTTCACACAACAAATACACATGGTTTACAGATCATTATGTAAGGGATAATGGTTTTCATATGAGATGAAGTATTGACTTAGGGGGAGTGATGTATATCGCCAGAGTATTGTTGTCAAAGTTGTGATACAATTGGTCTTTGATGCTGTGTAATAATACTATGACACTGTATAACAATGATCGTGAGCAACTATTTTCTCATTGTTATAGCTACGGATCTTCAACAACGATGATGCTGAGTTGAACACGTTTAGAATAACTGGAGTACTTGGAAGTGACGATGATTTCGAGTAATGTTGAAGAACCAAGGAAATCAAACATTTGAATTGAGAGCTACAAAGTTTATTTTTTTGTAATCCATATGTATTGATAGTTTTGTCACTAAAATTGACAAAGGCGGAGATTGTTAGAGCACTGCTCGGTCGAACTCGCAAGCGTTGTTATCCCAAGCTTGTTTGTCAAGTTTAGATGCCAAAATTGTAAATCTTGATTTCTAGTCTACTTGTAGCTAAGTCTCGGATTAGGATATAAAGTGTAGTTGAGCATTAGACTTCACGGCGTTCATCGATTGAAGAAGAAGAACTATTAAGGGGAGCTTGTGGAACTTCATCAACAAAAGGTATGTGGAGACTTGAACTCATCTATCACTCAAAAGTCTATCTACTCTATCACCTATTTGAGACAAAAGTCGTATAGCTATATAGACTTCAATTATGCACATTTGATATTTCGAGCTGAGTTTAACTCGCTTACATATTTCTCGAAATATGTGTCCGTAAGCTTTCGCTTTAACCAAGTTCGTCTTATATTCTTGACGAAAGTCAAAAGATGATCATTTGAAAATCGCCTTGTAACATCTTACATGATTTGTGTGAGACAGTCATTTGATGTAGACTCGGAATGTTTCGTATTGATCATTCGATCACTTGAAAATTGCTTTGAAGCTAATAGTTTGTGTGAGACAGTTGTTGTCGTATTCCGAGAATGTTTCAATGATTGAAATATAATTTAGAACAATTGGACATAATCATAGTATGCGTATTTGCATATGTGTAATCCATGTCTGGGAACCATAGTATGCATACCCGTATGCGTGCTGGTCGGTTTAGTGAAAGTCCAGGAACCTTGTACGCATACCGGTACGCGTACTGGCGTGAGGTTCAGGTCCGGGAATTTCTACTGAGTTTGGAAGGTATGCGTACCCGTTTGCATACTGGCGAACCCAAACTTAGTCCGGGTACATAGGTATGTGTACCCGTATGCATACCTGAGTAAGTTAAGTTCTAAAATTGATTTGTTCATGAACTAATACTTTTATATAATAAGGAATGCAATCTTTTGCAAACCGTGGCTATAATTTTCATGACTTTATTTGAGTAAATCAAAATCAATGTTGCTTCAATTGTGTCTTGTATATTTCTATGAGAATATAAACAATTGAACAAATCTAGAACTAGTTTCATTTGAGTCATTTGAACTACTTATGGTTGAGATGAATGAGGTTGATATGAAAGTGTTCATATGATTAACTTTGGTTAAATATTGTTGAGCCAAAAAATGTGTACACGTTTAGGTACAATTAATCATATCTAAATGATGTTACTTTTCATTTGTGTATAATAAGCTAAGTTCGATCTAACGGTTGAAAGATATTAGCTTGAGTCTAATCAGGTTTTCATCTAACGGTGAATATTGAATGCTTTGTTGCCAAGGTAGCATTGGTTGCAAACCCTGATTTGAAGACTATATAAAGGAGAACTCTAGCAACCGGGAAACCTAATCCCCACACCTCCTGTGTGATACTAGTTGCGACTAGATTCGATTCTCCTTTAACCTTAGGTTTTTCACGAAACCATGTAGGTTAACGACTTGAAGACTTCATTGGGATTGTAAAGCCAGACCCAACTATTTTCTCAGTAGTTACATGTTCTGATTTTGCTGTTTTCTATCATGATTGAGTACTATCTTCTCTAAGATTTGCTAGAGATTTAATCTCCGACAGGAAAGATAAAAATTAGTCACAAACATATTCGTCTCATCGTTTGTGATTCCACAATATCTTGTTTCGCTACCGGTATATCAATTGGCTCCTGTTCACCTTGATTTATCAAAAGACGGAACAAAACTCATAGGTTTATCTGTGGGAGACAGATTTATCTATTGAATAGACATTTCTGTGTGAGACAGATTGGTTTATCAAGTCTTCGACTTTGGGTCGTATCAACTCTTAGTTGTGGGGTGAGATCATATAAGGGAATCAAGTGCGCAGAATCCGGCATGGTTCTAGAAGCGCAAGGAACGCGAACGTACCTTGATCGGTGTGAGATTGGTTAGGGCTCAACTACATTCCAGTCCAAAGTTAACTTGGAGTATGATAGTTTCTGTAGCGGCTTAATACAATGTGCGTTCAAATATGGACCAGGTCCCGGGGTTTTTATTTATTTGCGGTTTCCTCGTAAACAAAACTTTGTGTGTCTGTGTTATTTCTTTTCCGCATTATATTTATTTATATAATTGGAATATCACAGGTTGTGCGTAAGTTCAATCAATTTTGAATCCAACCTTTGGTTGTTGATTAAATTGATTGACACTTGGATGTTGGTTTTTGATTGCGTATTGAATTGAGAAAATAGAGATATAACTCTTTGATATACTTTTCTTAAGATTGTGTCTGACTGTCTAGTTGATTCTCTTGAAAGTATATTGGAGTTAGTCCATACGGATTGCTAAGCGAAATATTGGATGTGGTTGTTAGACCCCCGCTTTTTCAATATCTGCCAATCCTGGCAACATCATCACCAGCTGCAACTTAACCTTCTCTGCCACAGACAAACCCATTATTTCCCTGTAATTCCTTAGCTTCCCTTGTTCAAACTCTATAATCAACTGCAACAAGAGCCAACCACCTAGTCCATCGTAACAACATCACATCACCACCATCTCAAACTCCACTGTGTTAGAGCGTAGCTCGGTTGAACCCACCAAGCATTGCTATGTCAAGTTTGGTTGTCATATTTTAGTGAATCAAAACTCATGTTAAGAGACGCTTAATTATGTACTAGAGTCAACTTCATATAGGTTAGCTTGAAATTATTAGGATATGAGACATTGCAAGTATTGCGAAGACTTGAAGAAGTGAAGAATCAAGTAGCTACAACGACAACAATCATCCTTCCACTTGAGGTTAGTGATATTTGACTTGAACTGTTTCATTCCCTAATGTATCTTTCAAGTCGTGCATATATAAAACAAAACTGTGAAGCATATTTTAACTCTAGATAGACATAGTATTAAGGAATACAATACGAGGTTTATTTCTTAAACATCAAACTTTGTAGATAAGACATCGCCATAATCATTTGAATGCTATTGTGATTATGTATGGGTATAAGGTGAGGATTTCATCCTAGGGAACAATTTTTTACATGTGTTCTAAGGAAGTAAGTTCATAGACTTGTTTGTGAACCGAAAAGGAAATTTCCAGGTGTTATTGGTTTTGTTATTCATTGATTATCTTATGAAAAACCAATATGTGTGATTGAGTATAACCGCTCACAGCTTGTTTGTGTTCTTGGTAGAACTATTCACAAAGGCCTAACTTATGTATTGGTATGACTTTTATTAGTGAAACCGATCTTAAGTAATCACCTGAGATGGTATGATCGGGTTTATGATTTTATGTATGACCAAAACTGGGTAAAGGGGAACCGATCCTAGTAAAAGGTTCAGTACATCACAAAGGGGAACCGATCCTTGCATGAGGTGCAACAGGTTTATAGCAGAAAGGGGAACCGATCCTATGGACATGTGCAACACATTTTTAGGCAAAGGGGAACCGATCCTATGGACATGAGCAACACATTCAAGTTAGATACCATATATATGTGGGGAACCGATCCTAGTACCTAGTCAACCAAATTTTGGAAAGCTAGTGTGACTATGCACAGTACTCACATGGAGGTAGAACCGAAACTTGTTTTGGTAGAACCGTTAAACCCATGATTTGTGATTGAATGTTATTTGATCAATCGCATAACTCTTGAAATTCAGATGAACCAATTCTAAACTTGTTTGGAAGTGTGGCAAATCGGTTTCAAGGTTGTGAGTATGAAAGAGAACTTACAAAGTTAGGATGTCAACATACTTTGAACACGTGTTGTGAATGTTTATTATTTAATTGTTCAAAGTTATTCCTTAATAGCTAAGGGAAGAGAATCCCAGGATCGAAACATAAATAAGTTAAGAATATTTTAATTAAGGTTATTAATTTCATTTTATAGGGAAATAAGAATTAGTAATGTGCATTTACTAATTAGAGATTTTCCGACAGATTTTGATCATTATTTTTGGACAGAGCATTTCCAGGAATTATGGAAACCGAATTTGTGATTTAATGAATATCTTGAGAATATTTTCGGTTTTGGAAATTCCTTTGTGTCCAAACTACCTAGTCTATAAATACTGAAGTTTGCATTTCTAGCAAACTAATCCTTCATAACAGCAAACTACCTCTTGTTGTGCTGCTACTGGTGAAGTCGCCTATTCGGAGAGGAGAGTAACCTAATTAGGTGAAATATCTTACGGCCGCTCGGTTTAAAGTATTCTTTGGGATTGAGAAGCTCTAGTCAATACCGCTGGTGGGAAACTAGATAATTGCGGTTTATCTTTTGTTTTCATTGATTTGATTGACTAACGGTGGTTGAACTTTGATTGCACCTAGTTTGTTTATGCTTGAGAATCTTCTCTTCTAATATAAGATTCGCTCAAACTAGTTCACAGTTTTGACAGGGATCTTTAGACTGTTGTTAGTTCTAAAGACGATCTTATGATAATCCATTGTTAAGAGACTCCGTTCTGTGCGTGATTGATTACAAGAGATTCAAGTGATTGTGTGCAGGTGTTTATTGAAGGTCTAAGAAGATTTGAAGACGAATAAGATATTGAAGATTTATGATTTGTGAGTTCATAATCTTTGGTGTGCACAATACTTGTTTTGGTAAAAAGAGGATCCAATTAATAATCGGTTTTATCCTTGTGATAGAATTGGATTGATTAATTGAGTAGATCGGCATCAACACAATTCTTTGGATTAAGAATGTTGATCGCCAAATCTTAACGATTAATTTGGTAATTGAACATAAGATAGATCTAAGGACCTGACGAAAGAGTTTATGTTAAGATAAACAAAAGAGCCTTTGTCCGACTTATATCACGTGGTTGAATAGAGTTGATACCAAACAAATTTTTTGTTCCTTTACTATTTGGAATACGAACCAAAGGAATTTATCCAAGTACGTGACTTATTTATAAGTTGGAGGCGTGGGAATACATACGAAACTAGGTGAACTATAGGTTTAGTTGCTTGGTCTCAACTATACGAAGTTGGTGTAATTTTGTGTAGCGGCTTAATCCTGAGAGTATTCAATTCTGGACTAGGTCCTGGGGGTTTTCTGCATTTGCGGTTTTCCTAGTTAACAAAATCTTGCTGTTCCATTAACTTTTATTTTACGCATAATAATAGTTTTATTATAATTAAAGTAAATCACACAAACGTTAATTCCTATTTACTTGATAAGTGAATCCTATTGTGTTTGCTTAAGTCCGAACCTTTTTATCAAGTAAACACACTTCGTTGTTGTATTGTCTCGATCTCGTATCCATAGACGTTGTATTGTCTCGACTCAGTCCATAGACAATCACTTTCATAGAAAGGGCTTATAGGTAGGAAATTTTTTAGATTGAGATATATTTGGGTACCCTCGTCTTTTCAATTGGTATCAGAGCAGGCAAACACAAAAAGATCTAACAATATGTGTTTGGTGCGATCCAACCTATAATAATGAGCTCGAGTTCACATGATTCGACTTCTACTAACGTACCGCCAAGTTTTGACGGAACAAACTATCTATGGCGGAAATCTACTATGAGATCTTTTCTTCAATCACGAGACTTTAATACATGGCTATTAGTCGACGATGGATATATTCGTCTTAGACAGAAAATTCGGAGACTGAATTTAAACGCTTAGTAGATTTTTCGAATGATAAGGCGCTTGCAAAGAAGAATCCAGATTGTTTGAATGCTATAATACATGCTGTAAGCCGTGAACTGTAACATTATGTATCAACATGTAAAACTTCGAAATAAGCTTGGGATAATCTTCAGATCTTATTCGAAGGAAATTCATCAGAGAAAGAAGTGAAAAAGCGGGGGTACAAAAACCATACCCAATATTTTGCTTAACAATCTGTATGGACAAACTCCAATATACTTTCTAGAGAATCAACTAGACAGTCAGACTCAATCTAGATAAAAGTATATCAAAGAGTTAATATCTCAATCTCTCGACTTGATCTATACTCAAGCAAATAGAAATATGCGAGTCTTTATCAAATACTAGAGAGATAACTTGGATAGTACCAAAGACCAATATCCAAATGTCAATCAATTTAAATCAACAACCAAAGATTGGATATTCTAATTGATTGAACCTAACGCACAACTTGTGATATTTCAATTATAAAGATAAACAATATAATGCGGAAATAGAAATAACACAGGCACCAGAAGTTTGTTAACGAGGAAACCGCAAATGCAGAAAAACCCCGGGACCTAGTCCAGATTGAACGCACACTGTATTAAGCCGCTACAGACACTATCCTACTACAAACTAACTTCGGTCTGGACCGTAGTTGAACCCCAATCAATATCACACTGATCCAAGGTACAGTTATGCTCCTACGTCTCTGATCCCAGCAGGATACTATGCACTTGATTCCCTTAGCTGATCTCACCCACAACTAAGAGTTGTTACGACCCAAAGTCGAAGACTTTAATAAACAAATATGTATCACACAGAAAAGTCTACGGTAATAGATAAATCAGTCTCCCACGAATATACCTACGAGTTTTGTTCCGTCTTTTGATAAATCAAGGTGAACAAGAACCAATTGATAACCCGGACTTATATTCCCGTAGAACAACCTAGTATTATCAATCACCTCACAATAATCTTAATCGACGCGGCGAAAGAAGATATTCTGGAATCACAAATGATGAGACGAAGATGTTTGTGATTACTTTTTATCTTGCCCTATCGGAGATATAATCTCAAGCCAATTCTTTCAATTGAACTCGTACGATAGAAAATGGCCAGATCAGATCACACAACTACGAGAAAGTAGTATCGGTTTGGCTTCACAATCCGAATGAAGTCTTTAAGTCGTTAGCCTGGTTTAGAAGAATAAACCAAAGGTTAAAGGAGAATCGACTCTAGCTTAGCACAACTAGTATCACACGTAAAGTGTGGGGATTAGGTTTCCAGTTTCTAGAGTTCTCCCTTATATAGTCTTTCAAATCAGGGTTTGCAATCAATGTTAGCTTGGTAACAAAGCATTCAATACTCATCGTTATATGAAAAACCTGATTGGATTCAAGCTAATATCTATCAACCGTTGGATCGAAAACTTAGCTTATTACACACAAATGAAATGCACGTTTTAGGTTTGTGTAAACCATACCCAAACTTGTACATTTGTTGGTTCAACAATAGTTAACCAGATGGTTAGCCATATGAGAAATTTCATATCAACCATATTATTCTTCACCATAACTAGTTCAAATGACTCAAATGAACTAGTTAGAGAGTTGTTCAATTGCTTAGATATTATGTAACTACACATGACACAATCGAAACAAAAACGATTTGATTCACTCGAATCGGTTCATGAACTTTATAGCCACGGTTTGCAAAAGCATTCCTTAGATTATATAAACATGAGTTCAAGAACAATCGTTTTTAGATATAACCAACTCAAGTTCGCAGACTGGGTTCGTGGACTTAAGTTCCCAGAAGTAGTTCACAGACTCCAGCATATTTTCTTGGGTCAAGAACTTCCGCCAGTTCGAGGACTTAGCTCACGCCACTATTCCGGTTCTCTTGATCAACAAAGTTCGCAAACTTCGGTTCAAGGAATAAGGACTTATACATATATGTGTTTCCACAACAATGCTTATGTCCACCAATGGTTATATAATATAAACTCTCATTTCACATACCTTTTTGTCGAGAAGTTCCACCGGTTCCTTGAGTAGTTCTTCTACTTGTATGATGAATCGCCATGAAGTCCTTGAGCTCAACTACACTTTTTATCCTAGTCAGAGACTTAGCTAAAATAAATTAGAAATCAAGACTTATAGTTTTGGAAACTAACATTGACAAACATGTTTGAGATAGAAACGCATGCGAGTTCGACCGAGCAATGCTCTAACAATCTTCCCCTTTGTCAATTTTAGTGACAAAACTATCAATACATATGGAATATAAAAAAGATAAAGAAAATTTATTAGCTCCTATTCCACATGTCTAATCTTCAACATTCCTCGAAATCTTCGTCACTTCTAAGTACTCCAATGATCCCAAAGGTTGTAAGTTTAGCATCACCGCTGTTGAAGATCTGTAGCTATAACAATAAGAAAACATAGTTCTCGATCATTGTTATACAATGTCATAGTATTATTACACAACGTCAAAGTTCAATTGTATCACAACTTCAACAATAATACTATGGTGACATGTATCACTCCCCCTTAGTCAATACTCCATCTCACATGGAAACCACTTCCCCTTACATAATGATCCGAAAACCATATGTATTTGTAGTGTGAACTACATATTAATTCTCCCCCTTTTTGTCAATAAAATTGGCAAAGGTACAAGAACGAGATCCTAATGAAATTTCCGAAAGAGATGTTTCATGACCAAAAGTAAGCATATATCATCTTGTTTAGATGCAATCATAAAACCGAAGCTAAATGCATTCATCAAGGAGTTTAAAGATACAAGATAACCCCTATAATATTCCACAGCCGCACTCCCCACAAAGATTTGGCAATTAAGCACAAGTTCAATTAAGAACTCTCCTCCATAAAATGTGATTCCCGAAAGAAGAACAAGAGCAACCTTAATTTCAAAAGAAAAGAAGGATTTCTATTGACACTACACACAAAAAGCTCTGACAGAAAAATCAATCCTACGGAAACAAATACAGAATTGAAGTAAACACTTACTGGAGTTTCAAACTCAATTGCCCAAAATATCGAGATAAGCACAGGGGCAAGAGTCATAGAAACAATTAATGAACCAAAACAACACAAATAGACCGACGTAAGTGTTGAAAAGTAGCAGTGTCTAATGGTTTGGTGAGAATATAAGCCAATTGTTGTTCGGAAGGCACAAATTCCATACTTATGATACCATTTTCATAGAGATCTCGAATAAAATGGTACCTTATATCAATGTGCTTTGTTCTTGAGTGCTAAACGGGATTCTCAGTGATTCAAATCGCACTAGAGTTATCACAAAAGATCTTTATTATTCCAGTATCAATTACATAATCATCTAGCATTTGTTTCATCCATAGAAGTTGAGTGCAACATAAGCCAGCAGCAATATATTCTGCTTCACACGTAGACAAGGATCGTGAATTCTGCTTCTTACTATGCCAAGCCACAAGATTCAGTCATACGTAGTAGAAACCCCCTGATGTACTTTTTCTGTCTTCTTCACATCCTGCCCAATCACATCTGAATAAGCAAAAAGGTCAGTGTTAATATCAAAAGTGTAAGATAGACCATAACCGACAGTGTGATTGACATATCGTATGATCCTTTTTCCAGCTGCAAGATGAGATTCCTTTGGATTTGCCTGAAATCTAGCACAACAACCAACACTAAAAAAAATATCAGGTCTAGTGGCTGTAAGATATAAAAGTTTACCAATAATGGATCGATATAACTTTTGATCCACTTTTACTCCTTTCTCATCTCTGTGCAGTTTACCAGTAGTGGGCATAGGTGTCAGTATTGGAGTTGACTTAACCAGACCGAATCTTGAAACAAGATCCCTTGCATATTTTTCTTGAGATAAGTAAATTCCATCTTTATGTTGTTGAATTCACCAACATTGCTCATTTCAAATTCTTTAGAAAGTGAGACTTGGAAATCCTTTGCAAGCTTCTCAGAAGTTGAACCATATATGATATCATCTACGTAGACTTGAGCAATGACAACATCTTTCCCACTCCATTTGGTAAACAAAGTTTTATCAGCTCCGCCTCTTGAAAAACCTTTCCTAATAAGAGAAGTGGTAAGTTTTTCAAACCAGGCTCTAGGTGCTTGTTTTAACCCATATAATGCCTTTTTGAGCTTAAGAACATGATCTGGGAAATCAAGGTTTTCAAATCCTTTAGGTTAAGCAACATAGACTTCTTCCTTTAAAATTCCGTTTAGGAATGCGGATTTTATATCCATTTGGAAAAGCTTAACCTTGAGAAAATAAGCATGAGCTAATAAAAGTCTAATGGACTCAAGGCGTGCCACAGGAGCAAAGGTTTCGTAAAATTCGATACCTTCAATTTGTGAATATCCTTGAGCGACAAGTCTGGCTTTATTTCTGACAATTGTGCCAAATTCATCAGACTTGTTCTTGAATATCCATTTTGTACCAACAATATTGTCATTGGAGGGACAAGGTACAAGTTCCCATACGTATTGTCTTTGAAATTGATTTAACTCTTCACCCAAAAGGGATCGCTAAGAGCTTCATCAATATTTCTTGGTTCTACTCATGTCAGATAACAACTAAAATTGCAAATATTTTGAAGTTGTCCTCTAGTTTTAGTTGTAGAATCTCTTCCCCCAATAATACTGTTGGGATCATGATTCCTTTGAACCCATAGGTGACGCGCAGGGACACGTTCTTGTTCGTCAGGAGTAGCCTGATCAGTGCTCTTCTCCTGGTCACTAGAAATATCAGGATCAACAACAGTTGGGATGACTTCAACTGATTCTGGTATTTCTTTGAATTTCTCAATTGTCTCAGTTGGAGGCATTTCAGCAGGAGGATTATCATGATGAAAGTTACTAATATCATCGATTATAACATTAGCAGATTCCATCATGACCTGGGTTCTGAGATTAAATACTCGAAAACCACGACTATCAGAAGCATATCCAAGGAAAATACCTTCATCGCTTTTGGTACCGAATTTCCCTCTTTGTTCTCGATCTTTTAAGATGTAGCACTTACTTCTGAACACTCTGAGATAGTGCAAGTTGGGTTTTCTACCGCACCACAACTCGTAATGAGTGTTCAGGGTTTTAGACCATAGATAGACACGGTTGATCAAATAGCATGCTGTGAAAACAACTTCTCCCCAAAACCTTAAGGGTAAGTTTTTGTTATGGAGCATTACCCTGGCCATTTCCTGAATGTTCCTGTTTTTTCTTTCTGCAACTCCATTAGCTTCAGGAGTAATTGGTGGATAATATTGTTGAATAATTCCCAGTTCGTCATAGAATTCAAACACCTTAGTGTCTTTGAATTCAGTTCCACGATCACTCCTAATTTTCTTTAGTTTGCGACCTTGTTCGTTATGGATTCTATTAACAATAATCTTGAATTCATCAAGGGTTTCATTCTTATGAGATAAA
This sequence comes from Papaver somniferum, assembly GCF_003573695.1. Lineage (NCBI taxonomy): Eukaryota > Viridiplantae > Streptophyta > Magnoliopsida > Ranunculales > Papaveraceae > Papaver > Papaver somniferum. Next base: position 30,576,555 of record NC_039363.1, on the reverse strand, counting down.
AACGCAACCCAAGTGAACCTGGTGTAATCATCTACCATAACCAAAGCATACTTCTTACCAGCAACCGTCGGTTGTTGAATTGGTCCGAAGAGATCCATATGAATTAAATCAAGTGGAGTTTTAGTGAGAATATCTCGAGATGACTTATGGTGAACTTTCGTTTGTGTACCCTTTTAACAGGCACCACATACACCTTCAATCTTTGCATTGATTTTAGGAACACCTCTAACAAGTTCTTTATTAATGATCTTAGTTAGAAGATGATATTTGATGTGACCAAAACGCTCATGCCAAAGATGTGTAGATTCCACCTTAGTCAAATTGCAACAATTGCTGAACTGAGTATCCATAAGATAACAATTATTTTTACTACGAGTTCCCTGAAAAATTACTTTCCCAATTTTGTCTACAATGTCACATCCATTTGCATTGAAGACAACTCGATGGTCTTTGTCACAAATTTGACTAATAGAAAGAAGATTTGCAGTCATACCTTTTACGTATACTACATCATGGATTTCAGGTACGCCGGGTAGTTTGATCGTCCCCTTCTTGATTATGTAGCAACAACTCCCATCTCCAAATGTTACTGGTCCTCCTTCGTAGTCGCTTGAAGAAATAAACCAAGTGAGATCGCCTGTCATATGTCTGCTACATCCATTGTCAAGAAACCATTGAAAGAGTGATGTTGATTTTAAAGCAAAAGCTTCCATATTATTAGTACTTTCCTGTTTAGGATTTCCTGATAGTTTTGTACGTCCTTTTATATAACCACTAAGTTGTTTAGTTTTCGTGTGAAGATTACTTGCAAATTTCAGGCTATTCTGGAAGGACATACAAGTATGTTTAAAGTTATTGGAGGAATCACAAAACAAACATGGGCCAACACCTTTAAATTCGATAGAGAAGTTCTGAGTCATATCAGTATTCACAACACATGAATGTTGTTTATTGTCCGATCTACGACTATTCTTCAGAGAGGAACAACTGGAGTTATTCGAATCCATCAAAGGAATTTTGAAGGATTTCAAATCCTTAAGCATTGCAATTTCTGCTATGAGATCAGAGTTGACCCGGATTTGTTCATCCAACCTTTTCTGGAGAATAACCAGTTTAATAGAACTTCTTCTACGATTGGTTTTTAATCTTGGTGAAGCGTTTATAGAGACTTTGCTTTCCATAGAGTCAGATCGCTACAAACACAGACTTGTAAGGTCTTGAACGTGTTTGCCTGCTCTGATACCAATTGAAAAGGCGGGGGTACAACAACCACACCCAATATTTCGCTTAGCAGTCTGTATGGACAAATTCCAATATACTTTCTAGAGAATCAACTAGTCAGTCAGACTCAATCTAGATAAAAAGTATATCAAAGAGTTTATATCTCAATCTCTCGATTTGATATAAACTCAAGCAAATAGAAATCTGCGAGTCTTTATCAAATACAAGAGAGATAACTTGGATGGTACCAAAGATCAATATCCAAGTGTCAATCAATTAAAATCAACAACCAAAAGGTCGGATATTCTAATTGATTGAACAACGCAGAACCTGTTATATTTCAATTATATAACAAAATATAATGTGGAATAAAAATAAGACAGACACCAGAATTTTGTTAACGAGGAAACCGCAAATGCAGAAAAACCCCGGGACCTAGTCCAGATTGAACACATACTGTATTAAGCCGCTACAGACACTAGCCTACTCCAAACTAACTTCGGCGTGGACTGTAGTTGAACCCCAGTCAATCTCACATTGATCCAAGGTACAATTATGCTCATACGTCTCTGATCCCATCAGGATACTACGCACTTGATTCCCTTAGATGATCTCACCCACAACTAAGAGTTGCTACGACCCAAAGTCGAAGACTTTAATAAACAAATACGTATCACACAGAAAAGTCTACGGTAATAGATAAATCCGTCTCCCACGAATATACCTACGAGTTTTGTTCCGTCTTTTGATAAATCAAGGTGAACAGGAACCAAATGATAAGCCGAACTTATATTCCCGAAGAAAAGCCTAGTATTATCAATCACCTCACAATAATCTTAATCGACGCGGCGAAAGAAGATATTGTGTAATCACAAACGATGAGACGAAGATGTTTGTGATTACTTTTTATCTTGCCCTATCGGAGATATAATCTCAAGCCAATTCTTTCAATTGAACTCGTACGATAGAAAATGGAAAGATCATATCACACAAACGAGAAAGTAGTATCGGTCTGGCTTCACAATCCCAATGAAGTCTTTAAGTCGTTAACCTGGTTTAGAAGAAGAAACCAAAGATTAAAGGAAAATCGACTCTAGCTTAGCACAACTAGTATCACACGTATAGTGTGGGGATTAGGTTTCCTAGTTGTTAGAGTTCTCCCTTATATAGTCTTTCAAATCAGGGTTTGCAATCAATGTTAACTTGGTAACAAAGCATTCAATATTCATCGTCAGATGAAAAACCTGATTTTCAAGCTAATATCTTTCAACCGTTGGATCGAAAACTTAGCTTGTTACATACAAATGAAATGCACGTTTTAGGTTTGTGTAACCGCACCCAAACTTGTATATTTGTTGGTTCAACAATAGTTAACCAAATGGTTAGCCATATGAGCAATTTCATATCAACTGTATTCTTCTTCACCATAACTAGTTCAAATGACTCAAATGAACTATTTAGAGAGTTGTGCAATTGCTTAGATCTTATGTAACCACACAAGACACAGTCGAAGCAAAAACGATTTTATTTACTCGAATCGGTTCATGAACTTTATATCCACGTTTGCAAAAGCATTCTTTAGTTTATATAAACATGAGTTCAAGAACAATCATTTTTAGATATAACCAACTCAAGTTCGCAGACTGGGTTCGCGAACTTAAGTTCGCGGAAGGAGTTCACAAACTCCAGCAGATTTTCTCGGGTCGAGAACTTCCGCCAGTTCGCGGACTGGTTCGTGGGCTGAGTTCGCGGACTTAGCTCATGCCAAAATTACGGTTCCCTTGATCAACAAAGTTCGCAAACTTTTGTTCAAGGAATAAGGACTTATACATATATGTGTTTCCACAACAATGCTTATATTCACCAATGGTTATATAATCTAAACTCTCATTTCAATCATTGAAACATTCTCAGAGCACGTTACATATTTGTTATTCACAAACCATTTTTCGTCAGAGCAATTTTCAAAGTGATTGAAACATAACATGAATTTCGTCACTAGGTAAAGATGAACTTGGCTAAAGAGAAGCTTACCAACACATTTTTCGAGAAATAGATAGGTGAGATAAACCCGACTCGAAATACTAAATGTGTATAATCAAAGTCTATATAGCAAAACGACTTTTGTCTCAAGATAGGAGATAAATAGACTTTTGAGTGATAGATAAGTTCAAATATCCACATACCTTTTAGTCGATGAAGTTCCACCAGTTCCTTGGGTAGTTCTTTTTCTTGTATGATGATTGCCATGGAGTTCTTGAGCTCAACTACACTTTTTATCCTAGTCCGAGATCTTAGTTATAGTAGACTAGAAATGAAGACTTATAGTTTTGATCACTAACATTGACAAACATGCTTGAGATAGCAACGTATGCGAGTTTGACCGAGCAATGCTCTAACACACACAATATATACATAAAATATGGATTAGGGAAGATCAATACTGCGGAATATATAAGGATTCATTATCTGCATAACGACATACACTAGACATAATCCTTGTAAACAAAAGATTTTAACCTATCTTCCATCACAGAATTGACATAATAGGCTTAAATTTTATTTGTCAAAAGTTCATTCATTCTTGTATCAATACATGCATATAGACATATAAACGAGATAACTTTTGACATCGTATGGGACAATAATAGTTCACGGACGCAAACACGCATATCCCATAACATATTGCGATATATGAAATCATAAAGATTAATATTGCAATCATCATCTTCCAAAACAGTTTTCTTAGAATTTAAACAAATAAACCGAAAAATAAGAAGATGAAAACGTTGGACATAGCTATGTGTACTCACAATAATGGCTATTCCAACCCCTAGTTATTCTTCTAAACAAAACAAGAATAAAATTCTCATAAGAAGATTTACTACATATTATAGAGCTTTCTCAGAGCATCCACAGAGAATTCCTTTTTATTATTGAAGAAGCTATTGATAATGTGATCATTTAATTCCTCTAGATCTTCAGAAATATCAGTTAACTCACTAAGTTCTCTTTTCAGTTCACACAAGGTGTTCTTGGTTAGAGATATCATTTGTTCATAGTGAGTTATCTTTTCCAAATAGGAAATAATTTGAGACTTTAAATCATTTCTTTTGTTATAGGATATGTGTGTTATAGGAAATCTTTCACCATGCCTCTAAAATCATTATCATAATGACAAACAGACAAGAGACAGTTATAGGAAGAACCTTCTTCAATGAATGTCGACTTCACTTTCTTTACTCTTGAGGAATATATTCGTTCACAAAGATACACATTAACCGCTTCGACTGCATCTCGTCTTGTGATCCCTCTAGTTACAGGATCCATGGGAATGTATCTTTTGATAAGGAAGGAGAAAATAAGGACCCAGAATTACATATACGGATTTATAAACTCAAAACCCTAAAAAGACATTGAATGAGTCTTTTCAGGATTTGTTATCCGCCTTCCATCTTCTTAGGAGAATATTTTCTTAACAATTATAAGAAAAGGATTTACAAACACAAGGACTTGAGCCACTTTTTAGTGCAAACCTCATTTTTCCCAAGCTAAAAATGAGGATGCGGGCGTCACCAGCATTAGTTGGTGACCGAGTGAGCCATATGCTCACACCTCTTATTTTTTCGTGGCTTTTCACTGTTTATTGTGTAGACAGATTTCTTACCTCGTCTCGATCTGGATTTTCTTTGAAGAGCTTGGTTATCTGGACCCAGATTCATTTTCTGCATGTTCTCTTGATGTTTGGTGATTATATTATTGCTCTTTCTGAATCTCCAACAAGTGCTCTGTTCATGCTTCGAATGTCCACAAAAAGAACAAATCAATGAGGATTTTTCGTCTTTATGTGATTTTTCCTATTTGACACAACAATCAACAATCGTTGTTCCTTGATTAGTTGGAACGCACAGCTTTGAGCTTTGAGTTTTGCTTTTGAATCCTAAACGATTAGTGTTTCGAAAGGATCTCTGACCAAATAACATTGCTGCAATTTTGTCAGAGCTTCCAGATAATCTTTGCAGGTCATATTTGAGAGTGTTAATCTCTTCTTCCTTTAGAGACATGGTTCTGACGAACTTGTCATTAAGATACTCTGTCTCAATGTTTTTCGCCTGGAGTGATGATTCAACTCTTTGCAAGAAGGCCTTCAAGAGAAGGTTTTCTTGAAGAATCTCTTTATTCAAGAGTTCAAGAAACTTTGTGTCATATTCAAGTTCTGAATCAGAAGTTGAAGAGGAGATAGACTCTATAGTAGACTCACTTGAAACATCCAGAGTAGTTTTACTTCTATTGAATCAACAGAAGCATTAACTGAAGATGGATATTCATCACATCTATTTTTCCTATTTATCAAATCCTTGACCTTTATGATTAATAGTGAATTATCACATTCATCATCCCAAGACAAGTGAGAGGATACACCTGTTTTGGTTACAGCATTGAACGCGAACGTCTACTTGTGTCAAGAATTTTTAACTTTCCAATCAGAGTGTTTCTGGAAAGTGTATCAAGGTTATTTCCCTCAACTATGACATGCTTATTAGAGTCGTATCTAGATGGCAGCGATCTGAGAATTTTCATCACAATGTCCTTTTCAGGAATAGTCTAAACCAATGCAAAAGATGCATTAATAATTTTAGACACTTTGTGATTAAACTCATCAAATGAATCTTCATCTGCCATATGGAGGTTTTCCCAATAGGAATTAAGGTTTTGAAGCCTAGCTTCCTTTTCACTGGTATTACCTTCGAATACGGTTTCTAAGATATCCTACGCATTTTTAGACCTAGTGCAATTTGACACATGGTGCTGAAGATTTGGGGTAATGGCATGCATGATGGAATTTAAACCGTCGGAGTTTTGCTTTGCAGTAAGTATCTCAGCAACATCGTATTCACCAATATTTTTTGGAACATTAATGTTACCTACTGCAACAACGAGAGCATCATAGCCACTAAAAACATATACCCATGATTGAAAATCATGCGCTTGAATAAAAGCTCGCATAGAAATTTTCCACCATAAGTAATAGAGCCATCGAAGACTGATGGTACGTTAATAGAGATAACACCTCTGTCCATAGAGTCATGTCGCTACAAACACAGACTTTTGAGGTCTTGAACGTGTTTGCCTGCTCTGATACCAATTGAAAATGCGGGAGTACAACAACCTCACCCAATATTTCGATTAGCAATCTGTATGGACTAACTCCAATATACTTTCTAGAGAATCAACTAGACATTCAGACTCAATCTAGATAAAAGTATATCGAGGAGTTAATATCTCTCTCACTTGATTTGATCTTTACTCAAGCAAATAGAAATCTGCGAGTCTCTATCAAAGACAAGGATAATAACTTGGATGGTACCAAAGACCAATATCCAAGGATCAATCAATTTCCAATCAACAACCAAAGGTTGGATTTCACAATTGATCGATACAACGCACAACCTGTGATATTTCAATTATATAACAAAATATAATTGATCGTTGTCGTATGCGTCAAAAATAAATTACTTTCTCACTACTCAAAATATATAATATAGCAAGGGCAAGAAATGATCGTTCCCACAGAGAGGTCTTGGGTTGTCAATATGTTTCGGTTTCCTATATAAAACAATGGGGGGATTTTCTGATTTTTATACACTAAATGAAGTAAAAGCAAACAAAGAAATAAACACGCAAATCAAGGGTGTGAAAATATTGAGTAAAGGTTTCATCTTCAATTGTAAACAAGTTTTTGAATGTATGAATAGAATTCGTATTTAATCTCGTTATCATCAAAAGCCCTAGAATATCTTATTGCAAGAATACTCCGTAAATTTCCTAAGTTCATCAACACATACATTAGAGCTGCGTATGTGAATTCTACCTAAAGAATAACCTAATACCTTGCGCTAATTAAGTTCAATTCGTAGGAGCATTAAGTATCAGAATTAGGTTAATCAATGCAATTGTCATACATTGCGCATGACAATTTGGACAATGGTCAAATTTTACATATGATTACAAGAGTGTATCACTACAAACCGTAATCATATCATGCTACTCGTATTCAAGGTTATCGCTTGATGATAAACCCTAAAATAGCTATAGATGTGGATGTATGTTCAACCAATTCTAGACTCAACCAAACAAACATTCAATCATATTGCAATACATCAATCATGCAATTATTATAAACTGTAGAAAGTGAACGATAATATGGAGAGAAAACTAATTCATCATATCAAAAAGCATGCTTACAAAATCCGGCTACATCTTTAACTAATAAAAATAAATCAAATACTTGTGTTAATGGAGTTCATAACAAAAAGCAAAGAAGAAAGCATCATGTTCTAAACCCTAGAAAACAAGTAGAAACCAAGATATCATAGAGAACAGAACCCTTCCTTCTTTTTATAGTCCTCCTCTGCCTTTTACGATTTCTAAAACCACTTGATCCAGTTGCTCGTCTGAATCTTGGCCCAAAATAATTAGAGCCAGCCCAATTTAAAAGCCCATCAGTCCAACTTGATATGCCTGTCAGTTTTGTGAACTTGACAAGGTAATTTCGCCTAGGCTATCACCACATACTTCTGGCGGTATCTCAACTTCTTCCCTGCATTTTACCTTACACATTCACCTGAACGCAATATTCATTCAGTCACAGCCACCAACTCTGGCCAACCACAATATCTGCGTCCGAATCTTCCATGATAATCAACATCAACACCATCTATGCCTTCAGCTCAATTTCAGTTCTCGGCACCAGCTTCAAACCTTCTTCTAACATTCTTTTATACCACCACAGTAAATCCCATAAAACATCATCTTCACTGTTCACTCTTCATTCCACTTCATTGTAGCTTGCTTCATTCTCTCCCTGAACTGCACAACATACTCGCAACACCATTCCCTGTCACATCAACTTCAGCTGCAACCATTCAAACCACTTCATTCTTGAATTGCAATATCAATCTGCGATTCAGCTCTGAACATCGTTCTCTGCAGCTCAGTACCATTTCCTCATCAACCTGCCAACTCTACTTCACGCCACCAGTCAGAACGCAACTTAATTCTTCCCCAGATTCATCTCAGGTTCCAGTTGAGGCTCTGCATCTGTAGCATCTCCTCCTTGAACTGCGCATGCAAATGCCATTTCCCTGCAGTTTCTTGTTCACACTCTCAAATCAACAGCAACAGCTCAGCTTTATTTCAATACACACACAAGCCTAAGACCAACACAAATTCAAGCCTTCAAACCCATGAATTTCAACCATTGTTTCATCTCCACAAAACCAGCTTCTGATCAGCATCATTCCTTGCAGCTCCAGCAACACTGTCTTATGCTGTAACTTCAAAACTCCAGAATGCCCATTATTGTAGCTCAGTTCACCTCAATTCATCCATCACCTAACTACAATCCACAGCAACGGCTTAACCTGCAGTTGCAAAACCCATTCAATCCCAGCTTCAACCTCATTATGCACCTGTTACAAATCAACAAACCCATCTTCTAATTCTCAGTGATTTCTCTGCCCGAACCCATCTGAATTCTTGCAATCCAACAAACCAACACCCGACTATCCTAACCTTTCTGATGCTCAATTCAAACATAAACCATCTCTCTAAACCCATGAAAATCATCGTATCAACTCTAAATCAGCTCTGAATTCCTTCAATTCGTCCTCCAACTCTCAATCAAACCCTAACTTCAGAAATCCCAGGTTATGATTCTTCATACTGTTTGTTACCAATTCGTCTACTAACTCACCACCATAGCCTGAATGACACTCAATTTCAGATCCATCTTCGAGCTCCTCACTGATTTGCTCAACAATCACCATAACTTCTTCCCTCTTTTGCAGCTGAAGAGAAATGAAATGTTGTCTGAAACAGCCGAGTTCGACCTAACTAGGTCTATTAGTATGTGACGGCTATCGACACCCATGGGTGTTTTTAGCAATTCTTGTTAGTCTCCAACTGGTTGTCCCTTATCCTTGACTGGCTCCGGGTATCACTCGTCTGCAAAATGATGGTTTTGCACTTCTTGCTCCAATTGAAGGCTTTCTTCTTCTTTTGCTCCAATGACTCCAAAACACCTAAATCCCTCAAAACAACCGTAAGATACATAATTCACATGAAAAATAGCAAAGAATGCATAAATACTAGATATAAAATTAGATGTTGTAGAAACCTATCAAATTTCCCCACACTTGGACTTTGCTAGTCCTCGAGCAAATTAAACAAAATAATTTTAAAACATACACACAACTCCGTTTCGTCGAGGCTACGGTCACACTTAGCACGTGTGACAAGCCTTTGAAACTCTAGGTGTCCCTAGTGGACGAGTTATAGTCTCGTGAAGGTTTACAAGAGGTGTACCTACAAAACCTATACTTCCAAACTCCAGCCACCTGTGAAAATTTAAGAATGGCACTAAATATTTTTATTAATTGGCATACTATCAATGATTACAAGAGGAAGTACCCACTTTCAAATCCAATTCATAAATTAGTGATATAGCTTCATTCAGAAAGTTGAACACAACCACAATACTCGGAATATAATCAACCACAATCACATGAAAAGATTAAAAGGATGGATATAAAAAGTATATGGTGGCAGACTGTTGACTAAGGTGAACGGTGTTTCCCATATCTGTCTGAAGGTCACTGCCAAAACAAACCTAAAAATCCTATTGGATTGAGCTACTGGTCTGAATACTAATATCAACACGATTGGCATATACAAGGGAACTAGCGGTCGACAAACTTAATTCTAGATCAATTCACTGACATATACAAGAGAACAAGTGATCGATTTTATTCAACACAATAATATATATATATATATATATATATATATATATATATTAATTTTTATTAATTTTTTATTTTGATTTTGATTTTGATTATTTTTTTAATTATAATTTTTATTTACATGGGGTTGGTTGGGAGCCTAGCAACAAGTTGCGCCCCAACTCCTTTTTGAATAGCTAAACCTACCCTATGAAAAAGAAAACTGTCTATCTTAAAATTAGCATCATAATTGGTTAAGCAATTTCTCAACCGGTTCAAAAAAGCAATAAAATCATCTCCTAATATATATATATATATTCTTTTTTTTTTTGAAAATCGACAACGTGATTGGATCTTTTGTATCCAAGCGCATGATTCTTGTCAGCAGATTACATGGTAATTCCCATGGATCCTGCATTCCACGCTTGTTAAGGCGACGGAGACAGGGAGAACACACACATATTGCTATCCATGTGTCAATTTTTTTTCTTTTTATATGTACACTGTTTGGTCAAATTGGTATAGTTTATATATATATATATAGTAACCCAATCACTCTATTTCATCTTAGCAGTGATAAAAATTCGATGCTGGTGCCCCACCAAATCACTTAGAGAAACAATAGATAAATATGGAAAAATAAAAATAAAACGTGATATGGTGAAGACTCTGTGATATGGTGACAACTATCATGTTATTTGTTTTTATATTTTATTTATTTTTATATGAATAGACTCTACTAATGGGTTCCTCAACTCCTACAACCACGATGTTTCCATTAGTGTAAGGCACAAGTTTTTAGACTTCGGAGTTTATCATTTTTTTTTCTTTTAGTTTTTCTAATTTTTTTTTCTTATAAACACAAGGGAAAACTAACAAGGCTAAAAACTCTATATGAGAACACTTCCCCATACTTAAACTTTTCATTGTCCTCAATGTAAAACTTAGTCAATCAAAGTAAAGTTCAAGATAGGAAATTCATAACATGATATATATATATATGCACAATAAGCAAATAAAATGCATAATAAAAATTCATACTCCAACTCATAGTTATTTATGAACAATAGAGGATAAACACTAAACAAGCTATTTAGTTGGCATCTAATCCCAACTCAGCCAATATATACCTCATTGTCAAGAAAAAATTTCATCTACTTAGAAAGGCTAGTGTTTATTCTAAATTGTTCAAAAATCTCTAAAAGTTGGAGTTTTGATATGCAAATATCCAAAATAGGAAAATAAAGATAAAAGACTTGAGAAATAAAAAGATAGAGATAGATACACAAAACCAGTGAGTTGCATCCCATTTAGCGATTGGTTTAAAGTCTTCAGCGACTTGCAAGACGAATTCTCCATACACCAATAATCGGAAAAGTTGGGGATCCACCCATAGCACCTATTTTGCAAACACTAGCTTCGTACACATACTAGTAATATAAAACAAAAATAAAGCTATTAACCGATAAAAGTTTCCCCCACACTTATTCTTGTCCACATTTGGAAGTGGGTAAAGAATATAGAATTCAAGAACTTCCATGGTTTCTTGTTCCAAAACTTGCATAGTATGAGAATCAAGTATCTTTAATGGCGGAAATCGAGAAACAAAGTCATTCAACAATATTCTCGAAGCACATACATTCAAACCAATAAGAGGTAAAGGAGAAGAAACAATATACAAAGGGTTAGACAAACCTATCACAATCTCTTGTAGCACGAAATCCTCTTCATCCTTGAAAAATTCAAGTGAATTATTCACCTCTTGTATATCATGGTCCTCTATCAAACCTTACAACCATTCTTCATCCATTTGTACCTTAACTAAAGTCTCGGCATTAACATCATCATTACAATCCCGTGCAAGCTCAATTGGGTCTTCCATAATATGGATCAAATTGGTTTCATTCTCAAAACACTCTTCTTTTATTAAACTCAAACCTTTTTGCAAGAGAGTTTTGTAAAACACTAGTTTCATCATACTCATGTACCCGTTGAATAAGTGTTTGATCATTACAAAGATCAAGAGTTGAGTCAACTACACTAATGTCATCAGATATCTCCAAAAGTTGGTCTTTTTCAACACAATCATCTTCGTCTTCATTTTCAGACTCACTGTAATAAGAATCGTCATCAGTCCCAACCTTTATCACGACGCCGTTTAAGTTCCATACGAATGGTCCTACTAGATTCATCGACAAGCTCTTCCGAGTCTCTATCATCTTCCAACTTGTATAATTTATGTGCAAGTTTCCTGACGTTCAAACGCTTACCACCATTCGCTACAATAGGCTCTCTTTTCCATGACTCTTCCCTTTGAATGGGTGAATGATCATAACTACGATCTGGAACCGGGTAAGAAAAAGTGTTGCAGAAATTGGTTTATGCCACGTTCTCTCTACCACGGTCAAGTTGGTCTAGTCTTTGTTGCATGTCTTGTAATACATTTATAATCTTCATACAACTCGAATGAAGCCAATTAGAAGTAGAATTATCCCACCTTGGTGCTTGACTTACATACCTACTACAAGGTTGTTGTTGGTATGTATGAAAATCACCATAAGGTTGTATAGGATATGCATCATATCCAATAAATTGGTTTTGATTGTATCCCATAGATGGTGGGAAATTGTCATAGTATTGAGGAGGTTAAAAACCGTATACGTAGTTACAATATGCTCCGTCCATAATAAGTACCTGAAACAAGAGTTCTCAAAACTATGTCAAAAACCAGAAAATAAGAAAAATAAAACAAAAACTAAAAACAAAACAAAAATGAGAAACCAGAAACGAGTAACAACCCGCTGCCTCCCCGGAAGCGGCGCGAAATTTTGATTGCTGTCGTATGCGTCAAAAATAAATTACTTTCTCACTACTCAAAATATATAATATAGCAAGGTCAAGAAAGGATCGTTTCCACATAGAGGTCTTGGATTGTCAATATGTTTCGGTTTCCAATATAAAACAACGGGGGGATTTTCTGATTTTTATACACTAAATGAAGTAAAAGCAAACAAAGAAATAAACACGCAAATCAAGGGTGTGAAAATATTGGGTAAAGGTGTCATCTTCAATTGTAAACAAGTTTTTGAATGATAGAATTCGTATTTAATCTCGCTATCATCAAAAGCCCTAGAATACCTTATTGCAAGAATACTCCGTAAATTTCTTAAGTTCATCAACACACACATTAGAGTTGCGTATGTGAATTCTACCTAAAGAATAACCTAATGCCTTGCGCTAATTAAATTCAATTCCTAAGAGCATTAAGTTTCAGAAATAGGCTAATCAATGCAATTGTCATACATTGCGCATGACAATTCGGACAATGGTCAAACTCTACATATGATTACAAGAGTGTATCACTACAAACCATAATCGTATCGTGCTGCTCGTATTCAAGGTTATCGGTTGATGATAAACCCTAAAATAGCTATAGATATGGATGTATGTTCAATCAAATCTAGACTCAACCAAACAAACATTCAATCATATTGCAATACATCAATCATGCAATTATTATAAACCGTAGAAAGTGAACGACAATATGGAGAGAAAACTAATTCATCATATCAAAAAGGATGCTTGCAAAATCCGGCTACATCTTTAACCAATAAAAATAAATCAAATACTTGTGTTAATGGAGTTCATAACAAAAAGCAAAGAAGAAAGCATCATGTTCTAAACCCTATAAAACAAGTAGAAGCGTAAGACCAACACAGATTCAAGCCTTCAAACCCATGAATTTCAACCATTGTTTCATCTCCACAAAACCAGCTTCTGTTCAGCATCATTCCCTACAGCTCCAGCAACACTGCCTTATGCTATAACTTCAAAACTCCAGAATGCCCATTATTGTAGCTTAGTTCACCTCCATTCATCCATCACCTAACTACAATCCACAACAATGGCTTAACCTGCAGTTGCAAAACCCATTCAATCCCATCTTCAACCTCATTCTGCGCCTGTTATAAATCAACAAACCCATCTTCTAATTCTCAGTGATTTCTCTGCCTGAACCCATCTGAATTCTTGCAATCTAGCCAACAAACCAACACCCGACTATCCTAACCTTGCTGATGCTCAATTCAAACATAAACCATCTCTCTAAATCCATGAAAATCATCGTATCAACTCTGAATCAGCTCTGAATTCCTTCAATTCCTCCAACTCTCAATCAAACCCTAACTTCAGAAATCCCAGGTTATGATTCTTCATACTGTTTGTTACCAATTCGTCTTCTAACTCACCATCATAGCATGAATGCCACTCAATTTCAGATCCATCTTCGAGCTCCACACTGATTTGCTCAACAATCACCATAGCTTCTTCCCTCTTTTGCAGATGAAGAGAAATGAAATGCTGTCTGAAACAGCCGAGTTCGACCTAACTAGGTCTATTAGTATGGGATGTCTATCGACACCCACGGGTGTTTTTATTAATTCTTGTTAGTCTTCAACTGGTTGTCCCTTATCCTTGACTTGCTCCGGGTATCACTCGTCTGCAAAATGATGCTTTTGCACTTCTTGATCCAATTGAAGGCTTTCTTCTTCTTTTGCTCCAATGACTCCAAAACACCTAAATCGCTCAAAACAACTGTAAGATACATAATTTACATGAAAAATAGCAAAGAAAGCAAAAATACTAGATATAAAATTAGGTGTTTTAGACACCTATCAATAATGCGGAATATAAATAACACAGACACCAGAAATTTCGTTAACGAGGAAACCGCAAATGTAGAAAAACCCCGGACCTAGTTCAGATTGAACACCACACTGTATTAAGCCGCTACATACACTAGCCTACTACAAACTAACTTCGGTATGGATTGTAGTTGAACCCTAATCAATCTCACACTGATTCAAGGTACAGTTGCGCTCCTTACGTCTCTGATCCCAGTAGGATACTACACACTTGATTCCCTTAGCTGATCTCACCCATAACTAGGAGTTTCTACGACCCAAAGTCGAAGACTTGATAGTCAAATCTGTCTCACACAGAAAAGTCTATATGATTGAATAAATCTGTCTCCCACAGAAATACCCAAGAGTTTTTGTTCCGTCTTTTGATAAATCAAGGTAAACAGGAACTAATTGATAACCCGAACGTATATTCCCGAAGAACAGTCTAGTATTATCAATCACCTCACAATAATTAAAATCGATGGTAGCGAAACTAGATATTCTGGAATCACAAACGATGAGACGAATATGTTTGTGATTTCTTTTTATCTTGTCCTATCAGAGATATAATCTCAAGCCAATTATTCAATTGAACTAGTACGATAGAAAATGGTAAGATCAGATAGTTCAACTACAAGAAAAGTAGTTTCGTCTGGCTTCACAATCCCAATGAAGTCTTTCAGTCGTCATACTACAGGGTCTCGAGAAGAAACCTAAGGTTAAAGGAGAATGGACTCTAGCAAACCAACTAGTATCACACAGGAGGTGTGGGGATTAGTTTTTCCAGATGCTAGATGTCTCCTTAATATAGTTTTCAAATCAGGGTTTTCAATCTAAGTTACCTTGGTAACAAACATTCAATATTCACCGTTAGATGAAAAACCTGATTCAACCAAGCTAATATCTTTCAACCGTTAGTTCAAACTTAGCTTGTCACACACACAAATGAAATGCATTCATTTAGGTTTGAGTAACCGTACCTAAACATGTACACTTAGTTGGTTCACAAATAGTTAACCAATGGTTATCCATATGAGCACTTTCATATTAACCGTATTCATCTTTCTCATAAATAGTTCAAATGACTCATAAGAACTAGTTGAAGAGTTGTTCAATTGCTTAGGTCTTTATTCATAGACACAATTGAAATAAAATCGGTTTGATCCACTTGAATCGATTCATGAACAATATAGCCACGGTTTGCAAAGATTGGATTCCTTATAATTTATTGTTTTAAGTTCATGAACTACCGATTTGAGATATCACCAGCTTGAGTACGCGTACGGGTATGCGTACCTTAGATACCGGATTTGAGTTTACAAACTTAGCAGAAATTTTCGGTTCGAAAACTTCCGTGGGTACGCATACGGGTATGCGTACCTAAGGTGACTGGTTTACAAGTTTGCAAACTAAAAACTCAACAGAAATTTTCGGTGGAAAACTTCCGCCAGTACGCGTACAGGTACGCGTACCTAACCAGTCTCCTTCACCAATACCGCATGCATACATATGCACGCACTTGGCTTCCGGTACATGGATTTATACACTAATGTGCGAACACACTATATATGCTTATATCCATAGATGGTAATCTCAACTCTACATTTCATCATTGAAACATTCTTCTATAATGTTATAACAATCGTTATTCACGACTATCGTCATCAAATCTATTTTCAAGATTGAAACGTCATCATGACTTTCGTCACGGGTAAAGATGAAAATGGTTAAAGCAAAAGCTTACCAACACATATTTCGAGAAAAAGATAGGCGAGTAAACTCGGATCGAAATAGCAAATGTGTATGTATGAAAACTATCATACTTATACGTCTTTGTCTCAAGATTAGGAGATAGAATAGACTTTTGAGTGATAGATAAGTTCAAGTCTCCACATACCCTTTAGTCGGATGAAGTTCCACTTATTCCTCGTTTAGTTCTTCATCTTCGTAAGATGATCGCCATGGAGTCTGGAGCTTCAACTACACTTGATTATCCTAGACTGAGACTTAGTCATAAGTAAACTAGAAATCAAGACATATAATTTTGATCACTAATATTGACAAACATGCTTGAGATAGCAACGCATGCGATTTCGACCGAGCAATGCTCTAACAGAAGATATTTTATATATTCTTATTTTTAGGAATATTATATTTTCGGTAGTATGAAAATTATAAAAAAATCTTTCTCCTACTTTGGTCATTCCTTGTACGAGCTATGGGTCTGGATCAATTGGTTTCTCTGGAGAAGATGCAAGATCAAAAAGATCATCTATAGAATAAGCCTAGATCGTCTCTTAACATTAAGAGTAAAATCAAAAAGGGAGATTGGCTTAGCAAGAAGGAAAGAGAGAATACTCTGAAGAAATATCAGCGTATTGAAGCATTGACACACTTTTGTGTTCAATCAAAGACAAAATTACATGTTCTTGCAGAATCCTTCACGAAAATTTCTCATCTGCAAGAGGTTCTGGTCAAGCAACAAGGTTTTCTGCATGAGTAGTAATCCGCCTTCATTTAGCACTGACATGAAGGACCGAGTTGCAGTAAAATAGACACCAATTTTTGATTTCTCTTAATGATTGTATTGGTCTATTATGAATAAAACTATTATGAATAAAATTATTTGATTTATAATTTTCTTACGATAGTTTTCGGTTTACATAGCATGTGCTTGAATACTTTTATATTATTGCGATGTATGTTTATGGGATGTTTGATTTCGGTTTTACTACCTTAATTGTGAACTCTTGTGGTTTTGGTGACTTTTTGATTTAGCAGGATTAAGTTCTAGCCCATGTTGGAAGGCTTTATCAAAGAATCATGAGGGGTTCTGGTAGAAACAATATGTGAAAAAGTCACAATATGCTGAATCGGTTTTGGTTTAGCATAAAAGCATATGTGTTTCGACGGTTTTCAACTTTTGCTTGCAATTGTTAAAACCGATTTTCAACCTTTCTCTGGTAAAGGTTGGTTGTTGTTATCTTTTTTTTTTTGCATAAGGATGACAACATGATGATATTTCGATATCAATTCTCCTTGGACGAAGATACAAACTTATTGGAGAAGTAGATGCGAAATTTGAGATAAAAATCTTGTTAGTTAATTGTTTTCCTGTTTAAGAAAAGCCTGAATTTATTTTATATATATTTATTGCTTTTGCTTAACAAAATTTCGGTACAATTGATGTTTATTCCATTATTTGTGTATGGATGTATGTGTGATTCAATTGGTTCCGGTTAAGAAAAACTATTGTTATCTTGTTTTATTGTGTGGTATCAATTGTTTAGGCTTACAAAATTTTGGTGCAATTGCGGTGCTTTAATGTCTATGTTGTTTCAATTGCTTCCGGTTGAGGTGAATAATTATGCAAGTTGATTTATTTGGTGTATGAATTATTTATGGCTTAACGAAATAAAAGGTTTACGGGATGAGTTGTTTAGTCCAATTCGATTTCGGATAAGAGAAACTAAGTTAATTCTGATCTTAGTTAGACTTATCGAAGTGAGGTTTCGGTTATTTAAGTATAATCGAATGCCTTAACAAGAAATGCTAGTTAACTAACCTAGTACTTGTCTTGTTTAAAATTGAAAGGTCTAAGTTTATGGATAATTAGAACCTGATGAGAAAAATAGAGTTATCTTTATTTTGGTCTTATCGAAAAGCGATTGTTTTTGTATAATCATTTAGCAAAGGAACTAAGGTGCTTAGTTGATTTTTGGTTTGCTAAACTAAAGTGGAAAAATTGTTTTATTGATAACATATCAAAATAAACCTACTTGTAGTTTCGGTTTTGATATTGGTTATTAGAACATGGTGTATGGAACCCTCGTGCCTAACTCTACAGGTTGCAAGTCTATTTTGAGATTTGTAAGATTCTTTTCGTGTTGTCCTTTATTTTTTTCGTTTCTTTGTCATTTTGTGACAAAAAGGGGGAGAAATATATGGAGTAAACAAGTGATACTGGCATTGATTTTATAGTGATTGGTATCGCTAAGGAAAAGAACATTGGTGCTTAAACGTTTATCTAAACGAAAGAGTGAAAGCACAGACTAAGGGGGAGTAACATGTCAGATTAGTGGTATAACAAAGACGTGCGGATTGAATATCTACCTATCTTCCTTAGGGGGAGTATTATCTTTGTTATTATAATGTCAACAACGGCATTTTTGAGGATTCAATGTATGTAGTTTACTGTGCTGTTGAATTCGGGAATCAAGCGTATGTGTAATGAATTCTTGTAATTTGTTTATCCATATGATGTAAGAGTTTTGTCACTAAAATTGACAAAGGGGGAGATTTTTAGAGCATAGCTCGGTTGAACCCACCAGGAGTTGGTATGTCAAGTTTGGTTGTCATATTTTAGTGAATCAAAACTCATGTTAAGAGTCACTTTATTATGTACTAGAGTCAATTTCGTATAGGTTAGCTTGAAAGTATTATGATATAAGACATTAAAAGTATTGCGAAGACTTGAAGATGTGAAGAAGCAAGGAGCTACAACGACAACAATCATCCTTCCACTTAAGGTTAGTGATATTTGATTTGAACTGTTTCATTCCCTAACGTATCTTTCAAGTCGTCCATATTGAAAAAAACTGTGAAGCATATTTGAACTCTAGATAGACATAGTATTAAGGAATACAATACGAGGTTATTGTTTAACCATTAAACTTTGTAGATACGACATCACCATAATCATTTGAATGCTATTGTGATTATGTATGGGTATGAGGTGAGGATTTCATCCTAGGGAACAGTGTTTTACATGTGTTCTAAGGAAGTAAGTTCATAAACTTTTTTGTGAATCGAAAAGGAAATTTTTAGGTGTTATTGGGTTTGTTATTCATTTATTATCTTATTGTTTGAGGGTGAAAACTGTTTCTGCTGGTTTTGGTAAATTTGGGTGTGTGTGGATGAGAAACGAATCTAAACCCTAAAAAAATGCACTGCACGAGAGTACTTTAGATTCGAGAGATCAATCTGTACAATTCTGGCCTAAACCAAGAAATGGTCGTTCCAGACTTTCTTCGGTCACAAAGTGAAGGAGATGGGGTTGATCTTAGGGAGGGAAGCGAAGAAGGTGTTGAGATTGTGAAGGTGTTGGCTGTTTATGACTTGTATCAGAATGTTGAATTGGCTTGCATAATATAAGCTATCAGTTCTGGGTGTTTTCTGGATACGTTGTTAACAACACTTGGTTTTCTGTGTTGTTTTAAAATAGGTTGAAGAACCTATTTATACAAGTCATTTGAGCGGAATCCCCATCTCGTAGGAAGTGGAGGAAGTTGAGTGATGGAGTAGTGGGGTCGTGTAGGTGATTTTCACACGATCACTCCTTTGCCCACTTCCCTCATCATCATTAACCGTCTATCTTTCCTGACACGTTCTCGTAATGGGCGCGTTGCACGCCGCAAGCTGTAAACCGCCAGACCAATACCCCAGTAAGTATCCCCCAGTTTGTGACATGTTTGATGTCTCGAATGAGCGAGTCAAGTCGTGGGAACCGCTACAAGAAATAGCATACGGTGCTATTAGGTTAAATAACTAAGTTTTTTGTGAAATCAATTGCTTATAATCGATGTGTATAAAGCATCGCTTTAGAATAAGCAGCTGAAATATTCGATGTGCTAGAAGCATCGCTGTTTTTGTGCTGGATCGAAACAGTCACGGATTGAGCGTCTTGAAAGGAGCGTGACCGCTCTCTTTTAGGGAGTTGGTAAGAGCTACACACGCATCCCAAGGAGTGGCCGGTCAGTCCCTATAGGAGAGTGGCGACTGGTGGCCATTCTAAAATCCTATCGGTGGATCAAGTTTAGATCTGGACCGCTTAAATTGGCTATCCAAGTTGAGTGGCTGAGATGATTTGCGTCAGTTAATGACTGCCGTTGAAGTAGCGCGAATGGACACTTTTGGGTGATCGCTCGGAGGTCACATGAGCAAGTTGTGGCTTGGCAGATTGCTCCTCAAGGAAGACGGATCGCCGGTGATCGCAGCGTCACCCTATTGGCCTCTGGCAAAGATGGACGAACGCGATTGATTTGCGGCAGTTGCATAACGCCGTTTTTTCGATTTAGGGTTTACGCACGCCCCTACTTTGGCTGGTCGAATCCAAGCACTAGGTGCTAATTTGAACAGACCGATTGGGCATGCACGTAGTCGAGCCGCCGACGTGCATGCCTACAGCTCTTGGTCTATCAAAATTGGATCTAGGCCACTCGACTCGGCCGGCGAAGATGAGTGGCCAAGATCAATTTGCGACTGCCACAAAGTGTAAATTAGGGTTTTGTTCGGCCGCGGCTACTCTAGTTCGATCGAGCAATTAGATGCTTCATTGACTTCCCACAGGTAAGTCGATCGAATATGGATGGAGTTGGGCCGACGGTGAACTCATGTGGACCTTCCTAATGGTCCAAAACGTGATCTAAGCCATCCAAATAGGCTGGCTAAGTTGGATGGTCGTTATCGATTTAAGACGCTAGTGTACTTCCGCGACCCAAATTTAAGGTTTAGAAGCATCACGCCTGCCATAGTTTGGGCAAACGTTTTACTGCTCTATGGTCTTGCTGTGGGCAAACTGATCGAGTGAGGGAAAAGCTGGGCTACCGGTGGAAATGCGCGCGCTTCTTTGATCGCTCAAGATGCGATCTAAGCCGTCCAACTAGGCCGGCTAAGTTGGACAAACGTGATGCGTTTTGAGACCGTCTTTGCCGGTCTCAATTCGTTTGAGCTATTTTACGCAGCGTGAACGCCCATGTTTGGGTAATCGATTGAGCACTCTATAGGTTTGCCGCATGCAAGTCGATCGACTAGGGAACTAGTGGGCCCGCCAATGATCATGTTAGCACTTCCTTAATCATTTGATGTAGACTCGGAATGTTTCGTATTGATCGTTCGATCACTTGAAAATTGCTTTGAAACTAATAGTTTGTGTGAGACAGCTACTGTCGTCTTCCAAGAAAGTTTCAATGATTGAAATAGAGTTTAGAACAATTGGATATAAGCATAGTATGCATACTTTCATATATGTAATCCAAGTCCGGGAACCATAGTATGCATACCCATGCATACTGGTTGGTTTATTGAATGTCCAGGAACCATGTACGCATACCGGTACGCGTACTGGCGTGAGGTTCAGGTCCGAAAATTTCTGCTGAGTTTAGAAGGTATGCGTACCCGTTCGCATACTGGCGAACCCAAACTTAGTCCGGGTACTTAGGTATGCGTACCCGTATACATGCCCGAGTAAGTTAAGTTCTAAACTATGAAGCACGCATATACAAAATTGTTGACGCATCCGTGTCGACGCCGTATCAGTGTCAGATACTTGGGGATACGTGTCAAATACTCCATTTAATGTATCACCTTTTTTAAATTACAAAAAGGGTAGGGGATATTTTGGGATACCTCTGGGATACTCTAAGAGGAGATACTTTCTATAATTTTAGCATATATTTTTATATGCAAAATTTATATATTTATAATTTTATACATAAAATTTAAATATTTAGAGATATTTGTACTCATGAGCACATCGAATAATTATATCTAAACCTAATAAAATGTTGAATAAAGAAAAAAAACTTGTTGGTTTTATGGTGCTTATCTCTAGTGTGACAAAAATTTAACTTTAAGGCTTCTTGGGAAGCCATGTTCCTCATGTTGTTTAGAGAGAAATTGGAGCACATATAATTTTATCCATTCAATTAAGAGAAATAAGATTGAACCCAAAAATGTTGAGCAATCTCCTACGAAATGATCGGAGAAAGTGGAATGTGAGATATTAATGTAGATGCATTTGATCCACTTGACAATGTGAGAGAACTTGAAGTAGAAAATCTTTCACTTGACAAACAAGAGCTAGAAACCATGATATTTGATGATGGCAGTTAGATATTTGGTGGGTGAGCGAGATATTAGATAGTTTTTATCTCTCTATTTTTAATATTCCAAATAGTATTTATCAGATTTTTTATTTTTATTTTATGTGATTTTTCACTAGAATCAATTATTATTATATAAAATATTTTTTATAATAAATACACGTATCTCACTGTATCCCGTATCCCCATTTTTTAAAAATTGACGAATCCCCGTATTAGTGTCCCTGTATTAGTATCGGTGCATCATAGGTTCTAAAATTGATTTGTTCATGAACTAATACTTTTCTATAATAAGGAATGCAATCTTTTGCAAACCGTGGCTACAATGTTCATGACTTGATTCGAGTGAATCAAAATCGATTTTGCTTCAATTGTGTTTTGTATACTTCTATGAGAATATAAACAATTGAACAACTCTAGAACTAGTTTCATTTGAGTCATTTGAACTAGTTATGGTTAAGATGAATGAGGTTGATATGAAAGTGTTCATATGGCTAACTTCGGTTAACTATTGTTGAGCCAAAAAAGGTGTACACGTTTAGGTACAATAACTCATATCTAAATGAAGTCACTTTTCATTTGTGTATAATAAGCTAAGTTCGATCTAACGGTTGAAAGATATTAGCTTGAGTATAATCAGGTTTTCATATAACGGTGAATATTGAATGCTTTGTTACCAAGGTAGCATTGATTGCAAACCCTAATTTGAAGACTATATAAAGGAGAACTCTAGCAACTTTGCAACTTAATCCCGACACCTCATGTGTGATACTAATTTCTACTAGAGTCGATTCTCCTTTAACCTTAGGTTTTTCATGAAACCCTGTAGGTTAACGACTTGAAGACTTCTTTGGTATTGTGAAGCCAGACCCAACTATTTTCTCAGTAGTTACGTGTTCTGATCTTGCTGTTTTCTATCGTGATTGAGTTCTATCTTCTCTAAGATTTGCTTGAGATTTAATCTCCAATAGGCAAGATAAAAAATAGTCAAAAACATCTTCGTCTTATCGTTTGTGATTCCACAATATCTTGTTTTGCTACCATACGATTAAATTATTGTGAGGTGATTTATATCTAGGTTATTCTTCGGGAATATAAGTTCGGTATATCAATTGGTTCCTGTTCACCTTGATTTACCAAAAGACGGAACAAAACTCATAGGTTTATTTGTGGGAGACAAATTTATATATTCAATAGACTTTTCTGTGTGAGATAGATTGGTTTATCAAGTCCACGACTTTGGGTGGTATCAACTCTTTGTTGTGGTTGAGATCAGCTAAGGGAATCAAGTGCGCAGAATCCGACATGGTTTTAGAGGCGTAAGGAACACGAATGTACTTTGATCAGTGTGAGATAGGTTAGGGCTCAACTACATTCCAGTCCAAAGTTAACTTGGAGTAGGCTAGTTTCTGTAGCGGCTTAATACAGTGTGGTGTTCAAATCTGAACCAGGTCCCGGGGTATTTCTGCATTTGCGGTATCCTCGTTAACAAAACTTCTGGTGTCTGTGTTATTTCTTTTCTACATTATATTTGTTTATATAATTGGAATATCACAGGTTGTGTGCAAGTTCAATCAATTGTGAATCCAACCTTTGGTTGTTGATTAAATTGATTGACACTTGGATATTGGTTTTTGATTCCGTACAACTTATTTCTTATATTCAATCGGGATCGCAAATTCCTATTTTTTTGATTACAGATTGAATTGAGAAATAGAGATATAACTCTTTGATATACTTTTCTTAAGATTGTGTCTGATTGTCTAGTTGATTCTCTCGAAAGTATATTGGAGTTAGTCCATACGGATTGCTTAGCGAAATATTTGGTGTGGTTGTTAGACCTACGCTTTTTCAATATCTGCCAATCCCTGGCAACAACATCACCAGTTGCAACTTAACCTTCTCTGCCACAGACAAGCTCATTCTTTCCCTGTAATTCCTTAGCTTCCCTTGTTGAAACTCTATACTCAAATGCAACGAGAGCCAACCAACCACCTAGTCCATCGTAACATCATCACAGCACCACCATCTCAAACTCCACTACATCCTAACAAGCCGCCAGTTAACATCTGCACCCGAGTCTTCACTATTTAAACAACATCAACACCAGATGCCAGGCCATCTCTAACTGGATTTGTTTCCCTGCTCAATCTTCTTCCACTCACACAGATCCATAGCTAACACCTTGTCATAAACAACTACAATATGTACAGCTTCTCAAACTTCAGTTTTTTAGCTTATAGGCACCATTCTCAAATTCCAGAAACACCATTGTTGCTTCTTGCCGTAGCATGAGTTTGAACAAGACCCATATCTTAATTTCTCCCAGAATTCAACAATCTCTTTCTTCTCTCTCAGTTCATCCCCTTTTCCTCCGTCTTCTTTCTCCATTACAAGCAGTTCAAGTGCTTTTATATCAGCTTTAATGCCCACAAACCAACAACAACACCATGAGCTCGATCTCCTGCAGATCATGAACCTCATCTTCAATTCCTCTTCTTTTCTTTAATTTGATGGCAGCTTCACAACAACCACCATATCTCTCAGATCTGCTAGGATTATAAACATCACCCATCATATCCAGTTCAACTCTGCTCTCAATTTGTTCTTCAGGAACCCTAGAATCACCACCATCAAAAAACCCTAATTGCTGTTCTTCCCTGTATTCTTCCTGACATAAAATTTACCATAGACACCCATAAATTTGAGTTTTGTTTAAAACCCATCTTCATTCTAAATTCTAACCCTAACAACACCAGAAATTCTTCTTAAATCATCCTCTTATCCGAATTCCTTCATCTCTTCCTTGAATTTCAACTGCAGATAACATTCTCTCTATCTCTGAACTTGAATCTCACAATTCCTCTCCCTGTTCATCTGAATCTTCAAACAAAATCTCAGTTTCTGCCTCAAACTTCATACCAACATTAAAAATATATCGAAACTCCTTCAATCTCACCCTATTACGACTCAGTAGAGTTCATTTCACTGTAAACCCCATCAATATCTCAATCTCCATTTCCATCTGAATTCTAATGGAGCCGCCATTTCTTCTCTCTTTGGGTTAGGGAATGAATGATTTAGAAATCATTTTATTAATTCCAGGTGTTGGTAATTGCCAAAACCTCTACAGGTACCCAGCAGACCAATACGGGCCACCCAGTACTCTTCTTGTACTGTCAGTCCTAGAGAACTGACAATCTGAACCGTTGATTTTGCTCGTAACCTTTTCATACGGCGTCGGAATGACCTCGTTCTTTCGTCATTAACTTCATATTTTCATACTCTTCAACATGATGAGAAGGAATCCAAGGATTGGGCGAGTTCCACTTATTTTTGTTCCAAATGACTCCATTGCACCTAATAAACTCAAAAGCAATCATAAGATACATAATTTACAAGAAAAGTAGCAAAGAAAGCATAAATAATAGATAAATATCAAGGTGTTTATCACACCTATCACTTGCTTACATATTTCTCGAAATATGTGTTGGTAAGCTTTCGCTTTAACCAAATTCATCTTATATTCTTGACGAAATTCAAAAGATGATCATGTGACAATCACCTTGTAACATCTTAATGATTTGTGTGACACAATCATTTGATGTAGACTCGGAATGTTTCGTATTGATCATTCGATCACTTGAAAATTGCTTTAAAGCTAATAGTTTGTGTGAGACAGCTATTGTCATCTTCTAAGAATGTTTCAATGATTGAAATGGGAGTTTAGAACAATTAACCATGATTGGATATATCACAGTATGCGTACTTGTATGCTAAATGTTGCAAGTTATTCCAAGTCCGGGAACCATAGTATGCATACCCGTATGGGTACTGGTTGGTTAATGAAACTCCGGGAACTGAGTATGCTTACCGGTATGTGTACTGGCGTGAGTTTCAAGTTCCAGAAATTCAACTGAGTTTGGAAGGTATGCGTACCCGTTCTCATACTGTCGAACCCAAACTTAGTCTGGCCACTTAAGTATGCATACCCATTTGTATATTTGAGTAGGTTATCTTCTAAAATCGGTTTGTTCATGAACTAATACATTTATATATTAAGGAATGCAATCTTTTACAAACCGTGGCTATAATGTTCATGAATTGATTTGAGTGAATCAAAATCGATTTTGCTTCAATTGTGTCTTGTATACTTCTATGAGAATATAAAAAATTGAACAACTCTAGAACTAGTTTCATTTGAGTCATTTGAACTAGTTATGGTTTAAGATGAATGTGGTTGATATGAAACTGTTCATATGGATAACCTCGGTTAACCATTATTGAGCCAACAAGGTGTACACGTTTAGTGATAGACACATTTTTGTGTCTGAATTGTCCTCAATGTATGTATTGTTAGTGCTCGATTTTTGTACTAATTTTGATGTTTTATGTCTTTGTAGGTATTTTTGGGAAATAAACATTTTATGGAAAAAAACGGCTCGAAAAACTACTACGGAGAACACCTACTATTCAGACTTTCAGTTTGGATAAGGGGCACCCAACTGATAAAGGGTACCCCATGGTTATTTGCACCCCAGGGCGTCATCTGCTAAACGCACCCCATCACTGGTTAAGGGGACTTCATCCTCTTCGTTTGAATTTAGAAAAATGGCGGGAAAATTGGTTCTTTAACGTCCAGAGTTAGGGTTGAGAATTTGAAGAAGTTTTAAGGAGATTCAACAACTGGGGTTTGTTCCTCTGAGTATAACAGGCATGGTATAGTTGTTCGTTTCAGCTGGATTTGTCTAGAAAATCAGTTAGGAGCGAAACAGGGGTTGTTCTCGAGTTTGTTTGGAATTTACGGGAGTTTTGGAGAGATTTAATCGCCCCAATGTATTGTATTCATCCTGTTAGGGCTGAACAGAGTTGGTAATGTATTTTGTTTCAATAAACTTGGGCTGCATCGTTAGATTGGAGCAAACAGATCAACACGTACATGAGAGAAGTTTTTCACGGGTTTGCATGAGTTTTGGATAATTTGAACGTGTTCTGTGCAGGTTTATTGACTCGAGCAACAGTTTGGAACGTGGAAGAGATAAATAAGGAGAGTTTTCAGCTGGCAAACGCGTGCAGGAGAAGAAAAAGGAAAGAATATCTTCCCGTGTCTGGTAGAGTAATTGGGAATTATTCCGAGTTATTACTGTGATTTTGAGACACTGTCGACTATATATAGAGTGTTGAGGAGGGGGATGAAGTGATTGGAAGGGAACAAAGTGAAAAAATAGAGAGATACAGAGATTTGCTGCTGCTGCCATTAGAGAAGAACACGAAGAACAATAGACTGCATAGAGCAGTCGTTTTTCCTAGTGTCTTATTTTTTGAATTTCTGTAACACTCAAGCTGCAACATTTATCTTCACTGTTGAGACACATATAGTAACAGCGATTTCTGCAACATCTTATCAGCGTTGAAAATCACTGTTTTATTATAAATCATCTTTGTAAGAACCTTTTTGAGCAATAAAAATGAATTTTGAGCGTGTTTCCAACATGATGAGCGGCTAAAAGTTCCCAGTGACCAAGGCAACGGAGAAAACTATTCACTTACGCGTGATTGGTAATTTTCTCTTAGATTTTCAATTATTATTAATTTAATTTAATTCACTAAGATCACTATAAGTATATGTTTTTATAAGATGAAAATGGTTTTCTTAATTAGTTGTGAATCAATTTGATGTCTTATGCTTAGAAATAATTCTTTGATAGTTCATGCTTAGGGATTATAATTTAATGTTTGGAAACCTTACAGGTTATAAGTGAGTTAATGTGAAAAGAGCTTAATAATAATTCTTGAAATATTTTTTTTTGTGAACCAATCAATTAAAGGAATAGTGGAATCCAGAGTCTTGGTCTAGTTTTAAAATCTTCATGTCACTTTTTATTTTGAGTTTGCTATATTTTTAAGTTTCATTAACTCTAAAATCTATTGCTTTCACAAGTCTTGAACGAACTATTACGACAACATCATTGAAAATAAGCATCAATTTTTGGCGCCGCCGACACGGATTTGTCTTTAGGTTTATAGTTTTTAGATTTTTCTTTTATGATTATTAATAGTTTATTAAAATAGATGTAAATTACATTCTTTGGGTTGGTAACTTAGCAACAAGCTGGGCTCCAACATCTTTTTGAATAGCAATACCTAATCCATGAAAATAAAGCTACCAACACCACTACTAGCATCATTACTAAGCAGTTTTTCAGACGCTTAAAAAAACATAAAGTATCCTCTCCTAGTTCCCCTAAGGTAGAGAAAGCTAAAACACCAAGACCATATCCAAGTGAAACACACTTATCCAAGTATTTAATGTGTTTTCGTGCAACAACATTAGAAATAGCTTTGCCAGGAACAAAAAAGCGAATACCTTCACCTGTGAAGGGAGAGACCCCTGTAACATCCATGCAAACATCCTTACCATTTTCCCATTTAAGGACGAGGATATCAGCCGGCCGTAGATATTTGTCGTCATCTGACAGAAGCCCAAGATAACCTTCCTTGCGCGCAGGCACACTAGCTTTGTAACAAATGTCAACAACTATATCAAGTACAAATTCATGTCGAAACTTAACTCCAACATCCTTAGCACAATGAAGCGCATGATCTCCAAAAATATCCATAGATTTGTTACAACTGGAGCATAAACCATTCTCAACAAACAATGGGATTCCCAGGCGGTAGCAAAGGACAGCTCTGAACTGTCTCGGCCCGAGGCATTTATTAAGCATACTAATAGGTATCGCTAATAAATAATCTTGTGCATGCTTAACTTGGTTACACTGCCACAAAATGGATTCTCTAGCATACATAGAAAACTGGTCTGAGATTTTCCTCTTAATTGCATCAAAATAAGTAACTTCCAGGGAATGGATGGGGGGGGGGGGGGGG